>NC_062283.1:126968582-127270627 GCF_902655055.1 Lutra lutra | reverse complement strand
CCTACCTGTGATTCCGTCCTGCTATGTCACCTGAATACCTTTAAGCCAGGGATGTACTCCACTGTAGTAGACTCCTAAAAGTTTCAATTTTGTGCTCTACTGCTTATAATATTTTGCAGTAGCCTCCTTAAGCAAGCTCCTTCCCCTCCACCATACCCTCATATATGTCACCCCAGATTCAAGTCTCCGTACTTCCTACCTTCCAAAAAATGGTTGCTTTTCTACTTGTAGAATTGTAGCATTTCCTTTCTCAGGTCTCCAATTGATTTCACAGGTGTTCAGACTGATTTGATATCTAGCTGTATTCAAGGGACCAGACAAACTTTGGGTCCCCTTACTCCTCTGTCATCTTAACTCCATCCGGAAAGCCCAAGCACTAAAGAAAGCTGACAGGTCCATATGAACAGTCTACGATCTTGATACAGCTTTACCAACCATCAAATTCCCATATCTCTGAGTCACCACTACCCATCTTGTTCTCCATGCTTTTCATCTCAGAGTCAATGTTTGACAGCCATTCATCCAATTGTGTTTCTTTTTTTCCCCACTTTCCTTTCTTTCTTTTCAAAAAAAAGGAACTAGGAATTCTAGTACTATGGAATAAGTTTGAGAATGGCCATCCTTGTCATGTTCCTAATCTTAGAAAAAAAATTTCTCAGGTGTTCACCATTGAACATGATGTTAGCTGTGGGTTTTTAATATGTAGCCTTTTATTATATTAAGGTATGTTTTCTCTAAACCTACTTTGTTGAGAGTTTTCATCACGAATGGATGTTGAATTTTGTAAAATGCTTTTTCTGCATGTACTGAGATGATTATATGATTCTTACCCTTTGTTTTGTTAATGTGGTGTATGATGTTGATTGATTTGTATCCCCAGAATAAATCCCACTTGATTGTGATGAATGATACTTTTAATGTATTGTTGAATGTGATTTGCTAATATTTTGTTGAGGATTTGTACATCTATGTCATCAGGGGTACTGGCCGGTAGTTCTCTTTTTTTTTTTTTTTTTTTTTTTGTAGGGTCTTTGTCTAGTTTTAGTATCAGGGTAATGCTGGTCTTATAGAAAAACTTTGGGGACTCCTGGGTGGCTCAGTTGGTTAAGCAGCTGCCTTCGGCTCAGGTCATGATCCCAGCGTCCTGGGATCGAGTCCCACATCGGGCTCCTTGCTTGGCGGGGAGCCTGCTTCTCCCTCTGCCTCTGCCTGCCATTCTGTCTGCCTGTGCTCGCTCGCTCTCCTCTCTCTCTGACAAATAAATAAAATCTTAAAAAAAAAAAAAAAAAAACTTTGGAAGCTTTCTTTCCTCTGCTATTTTTTTTTAATAGTTTGAGGAAAATAGTTATTAGTTCCTTTTTAAATGTTTGTAGAATTCACCTGTGAACCCATCTGGTCCTGGAGTTTTATCTTTTGGTAGTTTTTTGATTACCAGTTCAGTTTCATTCTAGTAATTATTCTGTTCAAATGTTCTATTTCTTTCTGATTCAGTTTTGGAAGATTGTATGTTCCTAGGAATGTATCTATTTCTTCTAGGTTGTCCAATTTATAGTCATCTTTTCTTACTTTTGTTTTTATTGTGGTAAAATATACATAACCTAAAATTTACCATTTTAAGTGTATAATTTAGTGTCATCAATATATTCATGTTGTGTAACTATCATCACTATCTCTGTCCAGAAGTTTTCAATCATCCCAAACAGAAATTCCGTACCCATTAAAAACAACTCCCTATTCCCTCCTCACCAACAGCCCCATGGTAATCACTATTCTACTTTCTATCTCTATAAACTTGTCTATTCTAGGTAGTTCATATAAGTGCATCATACAGTTTTTGTCATTTTATGTCTGACTTATTTCACTTAGCATAATGTCTTCAAGGTTTATCCATGAACTTATCAGATTTCACTCCTTTTGATGGCTGAATAATATTCCATTGTAGGTATATGCCACATTTTGTTTAGCCATTCACTGTTGATGAACGTTTGGGTCGTTCCTATCTTTTTGCCATGTGTTCGTCACATTGCCTAGGATGGAGGATTGTCTTCCCTTCCTTTATTCTTAACAGTCAGCCCCATTTGTTCCTGGCTTGTTTCACTATAAACCTCATTACCGACCTTACCTACACATTATCCTAGGCTTCTTTAGTGATTCTCATTCTGTCACTTTAAGATACAAGACTCCTCCTTCTCCCACATCATTTCGAACACTTCATCTTCCAACACAAAATGTAATTCCCAGATGCATCTCAATGTACACATCCAAGAACAACCAGGGACACACTCTCCTTCCCTCTGCACTAACTCAACTGGATTTATTTCAGTCTATACTCTGGTTCATTCAGCCCAAATATTCAGCCAGTATTCACATAGGACTTATTTACTCTCATAAAACAGACCTTTACTATCTTGTTAGAATGTTTCTGTTCCTCTCTTTCCAGCCATCTTCTCAAATGTTCCTAAAACATTTCACTGAATGTTCATAAATCATTTTCCTTTTAAGATTTTATGATAATTCCTGATTGTCACTAACTATACCAAAAATGCTCTTGATCTTTGTAAATGGATCTATTGCAGAGATACTTGGAGCTAACTCTAAATGTCCATGTGGTTATTATACAAGTAAGAACTTGGAATAAGGGTATAATAATCATGGCCTTTTTATTTTATGATATTTTGACATCTTAAAGGCCTTGCTGGCTAGGGAGAGAATGTTGCTCCTAGAGCTAACTAATTCCTAGAGATAATAAGTATCTCACCTCCAAACATGCCTTTAATATACAAACCAACCAATCACAAGTCCATATCCCCAAACACCCCCTTCATCTAACTCACACACGAAGCCAGTATTTCCCCTGTCCTAAATCAACTCAGGGCCCAGTATCAGAAAACCACAGACCACCATTATTACAGCCCAGAGCCCACTGAGATTATCCACACTAGCTACTTCTAAACTGTTCCTCCCACCCTACCTTGCCTTTCCTGCAGGAAACAAAACAAAACAAAACAAAACAAAAGGCTCTGGGCCACACCTTCTGCCTCTCAACCCTATTGGGTGCTTCCCCATGTGGGCTTGTGGGGCATGGCATGCCCTTCTACCCCCTTCTTTTAGGAACTGTGAGAAAAAATTCTTTCAATGGCATTAGCCTTTCTGTGGGATTTCCCTAAATTAAAAGTTCTGAGGGGATAACTGAGTCAAAAGGCCAGCCCAAATCACCAGTGTTATCCATGCACTGCAAAGAGGAGGAAAAGTTATGCAAAGGTTCTTCTATCAACTTGTTCTGCCCAAACAGAATGAAAACCATGCTGTGCATATAGAAGTTAATATATTATGCCTGATGCTATTTTCTTGAAAGGCCTGCTTACTAATTTGGCCCTTGGCTGTTGTCTGGGACATTTGATGTTAGAAGGGCTCCCACCATTAGCTGATAAGAGTGTCTCACTCTGTCTGAACTATTTGTACAAACAATGTGGTTTATGATAAACACATATTTTCCTTCTGGGAGTGTGGATTTGGGCATCTGACAGGCAGAGGGTGTCCCCAGTAAAAACCCTGGATGCTGAGTCTCTAAAGAGCCTCCCTGGTTGGCAACATTCACACTGTCGTCCATCACATTCTTGGGAGAATTAAGGTCATGCTATGGGGCTCCACTGGGAAAGGACCCCAGGAATCTTGCACTTGGTCTTCTTGGATTTTCCCCACACACTTTCCCCTCTGTTGACAGTGTTTGGTATCCGTTCACTGTAGTAAATCATAGTCATGAGTACCTCTAGGAGCCGAATCCGATGAGTCATGATAGCCCTTCTTCCCATTGAGATGCTGTAATTTGTCCTTACTTTTCTTTTTTTCTTTTTTTTTTTTTTTGTCCTTACTTTTCTAGTCAAAGCAATTGTGGCCCACATCCATCATTCACCAAGGCTGATATATACTGTCATCATTTTCAATGTTCCTCGCTCTCCCTAGAATTATGGAGGAACCCCGAAAGAAGCTCTCAGTCTGTGGCTATTGCTTCCTGTCCTGGGGCTCAGGCACTCTTCAGTGGTGTCCCTTTCAGTGGTGCTTCCTGCTGTCCACAAGCTAAGATATGGACATCCCACACCACCCCTTCACATGCCCTATGTCACAGTTCAGACAACTCAAGGATGATATCATTCCCTAGAGATTCCTTCCCAGTCCCTTCTTCCTTCTTCTTCAGACAATTAGCTGAAATCCTTGCTCCTCAGTGTCTAGTCACCAGTTCCTAATACCTTCATTCTTTCCAGGGACTATGGATCCCAGAGCACGAGAGCAAAATCTAATATCTAATGTATGGGGGTGAGGGGGTGTGTGTGTGTGTGTGTGTGTGTGTTACAAAAGCAGAGGGAGAATAAGGGGCGGGGCCGTAAAAAAAATCTATTTTTCTATTCACAACACATTTGATACCAAATGTGTGGACGTTTACCACCAACCGATTTTTCAACTCTCTGGACACTAACTGGGTGTCCTAAAATGTGATTCAATTCTGACACTGACTGGGGGATTTAACATCAGACTGTACATGCTGAAGGCTCAGCCCTACAGCAGGGCCACCCCTTCCAGATGCCGCTCACAAATCCCACACCTCCAAACTTCTGGCTGACTTGGCTACAAATCAGAGGTTTATACGGTTAGATAATTTGCTATACAATGACTCACAGAAATTAGGGAAATGTTTTACTCGGCATTACTTAATTCACTGTATTACTGGTATTACTGATTATATTATATTACTGATTATATTATAAAGGATATATAGATAAACAGCCAAGTGAAGAGGTACAAGAGCAAGGTCCAGAAGGGTCCTGGGTGAAGCAGCTTCTATTCCTGTGAAGTTGGGATGTGTCAACCTCTTAGCACACGGATGTGTCCACTGACCAGGAAGCTCTCTGAACCCCATGATTTAGAGTTTTAATGGAGACTTCATTAGGTAAACGCAATTGACGAAATCATTGGCCATTGGTGATTAGTTGCTCTCCAGCTCCCCCCTAGAGGTCAGGGGTGCAGCTGAAGGTTCTAACCCTCTAAGGGCATGGCTACTCCTCCCACAACTAGCCCTCACCCTCAAGGAGTCATCTCTTAGTATAAAATTAAGTATGGCTGAAAGGGGCTTATTATGAAAAGGAAGATGCTCCTCTCACCCCATCACTCAGGAAATTCCAAGGACTTTAGGAGTTCTGTGCCAGGAACTGGAGACAAAGACCAAGTATATATTTCTTATCATATCACAAAATCAGGGGAGAGTGAGTGGGAATTAATCCTTTATATTTGAATCTTCTATAGCAGTATGAATAAAGCATAAAATAATATATCAATAGGTTATCCTTCTACAAAAATAGTAAACCTGAGTTTTATTAAGGAACATTCTGACCAAAGTCATTTACTTATTAAGAACAGTCAGCAATTTTTCTTCCATATCATCTCTCTGCTACGAGCAGACAATTCACTATAACTCAGCCTTTCTCTAATATACAATCTCAGCAGGACATCTCCAGTCTATTTTGTTTGTAACATGCACATACACTTCCAACAACAATTTATGTCTGAGAAGAGAGATTTCTAACTGAAGCAACTATTGGGATGGCAGCATTAGGATTAATTCTGGAAGACTAACAATCATTGATAACAACCACAAAGGCATATCTGACGTAGATATATTTAACTTTGACATTCCAATTCCTGTTGAGAGCGTGGGCAAAAGGATTCGCATTTCTCTACACCAGTTCTAAAAGGCCAAGAAGAGGTGTCCCTGGTACTTCACACATAATGCAAATCCTGTAGATCCACACCCAGAAGCCCCTGGTAAGGCCATTTGATAGTACTGTGCTTTAACTCCCAGTCTGGGGCCAATGTAGATCCACTTTGTGCCAAAGTTTTCTCTGTAGAGGACACTGCTGAAGCTTCTAGAGTAGTATTAAATATAAGGTATGATTCTCCAGTAAAGGGAACCAGGTTTTCTTGAAAGAAGAGCCGATTTTAGGCCACGAAAATCCAAGATAAACTGGAAGCATCTTTTCAAGCCAGCAAGGAAGGAAGAGCTCAAAAAAATAAATACAAATGTGAAAGGTGGGAGTACACTGAAAGGACTCAAGATGAATCTGAAAGAGCTCCCAGTGGACAAAGCTAGAAAAATCTGAGCAATGAAATTTAACATAGCATTGGATTATCACCCAGGGCATAACATAAATATCCATGGGTCTATACTGATAGAAATAAATGATTGAAGAAATAAATGTAGAACAGACAGATCTTCCTTACAGAGGAAGGAAGGTAATGTGTGTAGATACTCTACCCTCAAGTAGGTGAAGCTTAATCCTCTCCCCCTACCCCTGCTCACACCTTGACTACTTTCAAAAGACAGACCGAGGCAAGGGGGAGAAGTAAGTTTATGATGAAGCAATCTAGCAAACACTAACCTAGCCAGGTGACCAATGTTGACATCACCCGTGATGAGCCAAATTCATCATGTGTACTTTTTGATACAATGCGATGAGAATGGCACTTTCCTTCCCCAGTATTCACCCCTGGAAGCTTCAGTCTAGTTATGAGAAAACACAGACAAATCAAAAGTTGAGTGACAATCTATAAACTGCCTGGGTAGTACTCTTTAAAACTATCAAGGTCTTGACAAAGAAAAACTGAGAAACTGTCACAAACCAGAGGAGATTAAGAAGACACGACAACTATATGCAATGGGACATCCGGTTAGGAGCCTGGACCAGAAAAGGGATAGTAGTGGGAAAGCGAGTTAAATCTGAATAAAGTCTGCAGTTTTGTTGATAATATTCCAATGTTGATTCCTTAGTTTGACAAGTATATCATAGATTTTGTAAGATGTTAACAGTCAGGGAAGTTAATGAAGAGTATATAGGAACTCACTGTTCTATATTTGCAATTTTCTATAAACCAAGAATTGCTCCAAAATAAAAAGCTTTAAATATAAATGAATGAATAAATAAGTGTATTTATATATTTAGTATCTATTTAATAAAGATATATTTGATATAGTTAATATACTTAATACATTTATTATATAATAAATTATTATAACATTATATAATAAGTAATTTATTTAAAGTTCTGATGGGACAACATATAATTATTATATAATAAATAAATTTAATAAATATGTACTTAATAACTATTTATTTATATTTATTAAATGTATCTTTATAAATATATTTTTACATATTTAATATATATTTTATTTGTATATATTTATGTATTTATAAATATATTTAATAAATATATATATTCAAATCCACATATTATGTACTGAGCACTGACTCAAGCACATAAAAGTATCCTCTCCATCCATGGTTTCTATTCTATTTATTCTGAATTTGCTTTGCCTAGAAGCTGAAACCTGATTTCTTAAAATCAACCAGAAAGAATGGATATAGAGAAGAGCTTTCTCCTCACGAATTAAAATGGTATATAGAAGTTCTTTCAACCCTATGGGTAGAGACTATGATGTGCCAGAACAGCATCTGCCAAAGTTGAGCATATAAGAATTATAGGTCTGTGTCAAGAAGGCTTCATTTCAGCCTTTTGTAATTAACAGTTTGCTTCCATGCCTTAATTCAGCATAAAAGAAACCACAAAGGAACCAGCAGTCTTTGCCATTAAGAATTGCCAGTGGAAGTGTTATTTGCAGTTATTAACACTTTTCAGTTGCGATCCTTGGTAATTACTTCTATACTCCAACATCATCTTCAGTTTTCGCTTCAATTTTTTTTTTTTTCCGGTGTGGGGAGGAGGGGCAGAGGGAGAGAGAGAATCTTAGGCAGGCTCCACACCCAGGGCAGAGCCCATCACCGGCTCCATCTCACAACCCGAAGATCATCAACTGAGCGGAAATCAAGAGTTGGACACTTAACCTACCGAGCCACCCAGGCACACTCACTTCAATTCTTTCGAAAACGCTTATGTGATACGCAGGGCATTGGAATTAATTTTACCTGCAAAATCAAATTTTAGAAACTATCATTTAAAAAACACTTGGGTCATTTCCTCAACTAATATCTATTTGAACAAAATAAAATTTCCTCTTTTACACGAGATTGAAAAAGTTAAACATGCCAATAGCTAATTTTATACTGTACATTTGCAACATACTTTTATATACCTAAGATCATCCTTACAATAACCCTTTCGTGTGGGCAGGACAAATACCATGAGGGTGAAAAGTCAGGCAAGCTGGCTTATGTCACACCAGGATCTCAGCAGCAGACAAGGGGGAAGTCAGAAAAAGCTATCATGGGAGAGACTAGATTTAGGAGAACTGGCACTTTTATAGACAACCCCCCCAGAGGGAAGACCGTGGCACTCATTACAGAGAAGGGATGGGCTGCATCTGGCTTGAGCCAGAAGACACCTCATCTGGAGTTGGGGAATGACAGAAAGAGCATCGTGGAGCCTATGGAGAGCCCAGCTGATGACTATGGTCCCAAGAGAGAGAAGGTATCATGGCCCTAGCTATGGCAAGTCTCTGATCCTGGGTAGAATATTAACCACAACCCAAGCAAAATACCTCACTGGGTACTTCTAATTCTTTCCCAAATTGTCTCAGAAACTATCCAGAAGGCAGTCTTTTTCTGGAGACCTCAGGACATCAGCTTAGAAGCCTGGAGAGACAGGTTGTAACAGTCACTCTCATTTTTTCCAATTTAAGAAGTAGGTTAAGTGATTACAACAAGGTGAACTCTGCAGCCAGACTGCCTGGGTTCAAATTCAGATTCCCCCACTTCCTGGGGTGTTAGCCAGTGCTGGCCAGCCTGTGGTAACAAGGAGCCCCCCCAAAAGTGTAATAGTTCAGACAAAGGAGAGGTTTGTTTTTCATCTGTGTGATATCCCAAGAAGGCTGTTCCTAACTGATGGGAGTGATTCGAGGACCCAGACTCCTTCCACCTGTGGCTCCGCACCCCACCAGTGCCTAGCCAGCAAAAATGCATGGAAGGGGCACTCCAGCTTCTAGAAATGACACACGTCTCTCACGTGCCATCAGCTGGTACTTAGTCCAGTGCCGCTCTTTCCACAAAAGAGGCTGGGAAATGTCAGCTGGATTTATGCCCAGAAAGAAGAAACAGGTTTCAGGTGAATGCGGTCTGCTATCCTAGCTGTCTGACCGCAGGAGAGATATTTCGCATCTCTGTGCCTTATTCCTCTCATCTGTAAAGTCGGGAACCTACTATCACCTGCCTCAAAGAGCCTGTAGGAGAACGAATGAGCTGACACACAAAAGCTTTTGAACAGTGCCCTGTCCTCCACCAGCGTTCCTCAGACGCTGCCTCTTGCCATCATCAGCAGCATCTTCGTCACTATTGTCATCATTATCATGTTTATTTGAAAGTGGCTGGGATTTAAACCTGCAGCTCTTGACTCAGAATCCAGGAAGAATTCGTCCTTCTCTCCTAAGAGTGCCGCGGCAGGCCCAAGCAGCCACAGAAAATGAGTCAATTCTCAGCTTTCCTCCTGAAATACAAATATTGTTTCTCTAAAAGACAGAGATGAGAAAATTTGGTCACAATAATTGGAAGCAACTGTTGGGGCTAATGGAAGAATGCTGTAGCCTTATTTGATTTCATAAGTAATATTTCAGGGTTTCTTCTTATTTTGAGATTTTTCATTTCAATGAAAGACAGCAAAGAAATACCATGCTGGGGAGAAAATCCAACTAAAGGCTCATTGTTCCCTAGGTCTGTATGTTGAGGGGTAATATACATATTTAATTTTGTTTTTTTTTTTTTTTCAGAGAACAGCTTAGTATCTCTCCCTACACATTCATTTATTCAGGATCTATTAGAGCAGCCATGGAATGCTTACTCGATTATTCCTTGCTCTTCTAGCCTTTTGGCTAAGGCAGATTATATCATTCCATTTTTAGTTAATTCTATTTCATTTGCTTGAGTATTGAGAAGACTATCAGGAAATGAAATTTTCCTTCAGTGGATAAGCCGGACACTTTTCAATCAGGTAAATAAAAATAGTAGGACACATATCATCCCTCATGAACGATAAGTTTTTCATTCAATTTTCATTTTCATCCTTGAGCTACTGGGCCATCTCATGTTGCCGTCTGTCTGCATATAAACGGGGGCTTTACTGCAAATGCACTGTGATGATGATTCATTCTCAGGCTGCCTGTGCAGCTTGCCAACGGCCTGGACTCCTTTATTATTTTATCTCACTCGCTGGATGGGAAAACCCGCAGCACCGTTGCTCCAGGCCTGCAAGACCGTCTCTGCTGAAATGATGTGATACTGGGCTTGAAGCATCAATTTATTCTCACCCAAACAGGAAGCATTAAACAAGTCAATCCTGAGAAGGTATAATCTGGTCCTTTTGTTCACTTTCAAAGTCACGGAGGGAGAAAGAGAGTCTGCTCGTGCCTTCTCTCCTCTGCACTCAGGAAATTCCAGGTGCGGCATTTTTCAAGAAGGTGTCGAAGGAAAGAATGCTGTGATGTGTGGGTCTGGAAAGCGTCCTGGACACTTCTGTGGGGATGCCTCCCCTTCTTGGGTGATCACCAGAGGACTCGGGAAAGGAGGGAACTTTAGATAGAGTGAGGTGACAGGGACTGGGAGTTGTCTGCGGACATCTGCTACCCACTGTTCAAAAGTAATGGAACTGTAGCTGTGTCCATGGCTGCCTGGCATGATTACATTTCCCAAATGTTCTTGCAGTGATGGGCGGCCGCGGAGCGAAGATTTCATCCAAGGAATGGGAGAAGTGATATGTGCCACCTCCGAGTCATCAAAGTGGCCTCTGACACCCCACCTTTCCCTTTCCTACAGGTCAGACCCTGAAGGTGGGACTCAGCTCAGACAATGCAATAAGAAGCCCTAGGGTCTTGCTATCCCGGTGAGGTCAGGGAACGGCAGGCAGCATTGCCTCATCAAGGAACTGTTAGAAATGCAGAATCTCGGGTCCCTCCCCAGACTTTCTTCTTCTTTTTTTGTTTTAAGACTTAATTTATTTATTTGAGAGAGAGAGAGAACACAAACAGAGTGGGAAGGGGCAGAGGGAGAGAAGCCAGGCTCCCCGCTGAGCAAGGAGTCCAATGTGGGACTCCGTCCCAGGACTCCGGGATCATGACCTGAGCTGAAGGCAGATGCTTAACTGACTGAGCCACCCAGGAACACCCTGTCCCAAATCTTCTAAAATAGAATCTGCATTTTAACAAAATCCCTGAGGAATTCCTAGGCATGTTAGGTCCATTATTAAACGAAACGAGACTAAGACAAAGTGAAAGTTATTTAAAGTTTTATTTTATTTTATTTTAAGTATTAGAAGTCAGACTGATTGGCCAGGGGAACGAGACTGAGACAAGGTCAAAGTTATGCAAAGCTCTATTCTATGCTAAGCATTAGAAGTCAGACTGACCGGTCAGGGCCGCCTCCGAAGAGAGCGACCCCTCCCCCTCTTACAGACTACCTTTTATACAGCAAAAGCCTGGCCACATATAGGTGGCCAATGAGATTGTAAACCACAGAGAAAGTTGCATAGTCATGTTAGGTCACATGCAGGTGGCCAATTGAATTACAATTTACCCTTTAGTAGCTGTTTGAACTAACCTATTACTCTGGTCAGAACTGGCGCTCAAGTTTGGTGCCCAAAAGGAGGAATTTACATTCTTTGGTGGTTAGGGAGACAATATGTGCACTTTTACTGATTGGATGTCTCCACCTGGCCTGACTCGTCCTTGTATTCTGGGCTCTGTTATTAGGAACTAGCCGACCATATTTTACTGGGTTCCCAGACTTGCTTCTAAGTAAGTTTCTCGGGGGTGGCGGGGGGCAGGGTCAGTGTAAGTTTTACTGCACAAACAACAAAATGGCTTTTAACCAAGATGGAGTCACTCTGGCTAAATAGGTCCTTACAGGCACATCGAAGATTGAGGCACACTAGCCAGGAGATGGCAGAGCCATGACTTGGAGCCGAACTGGGTCCTCATATGAACAAAGCTACCACACTGACCTACCACACTCACTCTGAAACTAGTACATGAGAGAAAGAAACTTAAAAAAACAAAACTATTATTATTATTGATGTTGTTGTTATTAATGTCCTGCTATTTTGGAGTGTCTTTATGATGAGGCTTAGATGTATCCTAATACAAACATTGTGACACTGCCCACAAGGTCTTATTTGTCAGACCTTAAATTAAATTTCCTATGGGAGTTCTTATCCCCAAACAGATCAGTCTTAACAGCCTGCCATAAGCCTGGACTCTTCTCAGCTTAAAGCTCTACCAAGTGAGAGTTCTGGACCCAAAGACAGCTGACACTAGTGACTAGGAATCCTTGCCCTACAAGATTCAGCCTCTCAAATCTCATCAGCAAAGTCAGGAGCTCAGAAAGAGAATTCCCAGTGAAAAGTCACGATAGAGTCCAGCCTGGAAGTCGAGAGGAACTGAAATAAGTGAAATGAGAGCTACCGTAAAGAAAGCTCTGGGACTCTCATGGCTCTGGAGCAGCTACTGTCCCGCACCCCCAGTCTGAACCCCTGTCCTCCCCGTGTCCACTGGCTAGTTCAGAACATGGGGGTCTTGGCCCTATCCATCTTTGCCCCCAAATTATTTTAAGGTCAACATCTTTTCTATGAAGGAAATGACAAAATTATATTTGTGAATGGTATTTTCTACATGAACTCAATCTCATTTAATTCTCTAATGGCTCAGCACATGTGACCCGGCCTTCGGTTCGATGACTTACCACCTCTCTGGCATTCCCACCCTTCCTCTCCTCCTCATCACAGGCCTGCTCCATGTATCCCACACAAATCACTTGCCATTCCTTTGGGACATCCCCTTTCCCTTCTCTTTGGCTTTACATGTGCTTTTTCCTATAGCTTAAGTACTCTGATTTCCAGAACAACAGCCTTTCTCTACCTGGGAATCATTCCTCAAGACCAAATGTAATGCTTCTTTCTCCCAGAAGGCTTACCCTGGTTCCACTCTGGCTCTAAGGCTCTCCCTCTTCTGTCTACAGCAGCTGGTAACTCAAAAGACATTTTTCTTTTCTTTTTTGTTTTCTTCTCTTACTTTCAAATTATCTGGAAATACTTAGAGGGATGAACTTTGTATTTAAGTCCATCTTTAAGAAACAAAACAAATGAGCAAAGAAAAAAAAAGAAGAAGAAAGAAAGACAGACAAACCAAGAAATAGACTCTTAACTATTGAGAACAAACTGATGGCTACCAGAGGGGAGGTAGGTGGGGAGCTGGGTGAAATAGGTGATAGGGATTAAGGAGTGCACCTGGGATGAACACCAGGTGCGTATGGAAGTGTTGAATCACCATATTGTACACCTGAAACTACTATTACACTGTATGCTAACTATACTGGAATTACAATAAAAAGTTAATGAAAATAAATAGATAGATGGATAGCTAGATACATTCACCTTTGAATTCTCCATGGCAGAGCCCAGCCACATGGAAGGTAAATGACTGTTTGCTAAATAAATTTTCTCTTCCACCGCATTCTCCCTGGGCCCATTCATGCTTACCTGTTCTAATTAACTGAGCTTCCTTTGTAAACTATATGTACACAGATTCCTGGCTGTTTGCAAGCTTCCATTCTTAGGACCCATGTACACTTTTAAAAGAACGTTTAAGTACTTGGAGAGCCTAAAAAATGTGCAAAGAGAAGGTATAAAAATAATCTTGGTTGATCAACTGAATGAAAGGTTTTCTTTGGGAGTTTTTAAATAGGAGTCTGCCGAGTCACTCAAGTAAAAATTTGAATTTTCTGCTAGATTTAAAATATATACACATATATAAAATATATACACATTTCCATTCTGACAAAATTTGTCAAAATTTTAATTTTCCTATTAAGAATTTGCTATTTCGGGGCGCCTGGGTGGCTCAGTGGGTTAAGCTGCTGCCTTCGGCTCAGGTCATGATCTCAGAGTCCTGGGATCGAGCCCCGCATCTGGCTCTCTGCTCAGCGGGGAGCCTGCTTCCTCCTCTCTCTCTGCCTGCCTCTCTGCCTGCTTGTGATCTCTCTGTCAAATAAATAAATAAAATCTTAAAAAAAAAAAAGAATTTGCTATTTCTATTTTTTGAAACTTTGTATTTAAAAGAATCCTCTCAACATTTGGGTTTACCTTCACTATTCTCCTACTTTACCCTTAGTGCCCAGATTTTGGTTCCCAATACCATTTCCACCACAATGAACCAGGGCTCCCTCCAGAAATGGCTGATTCCAGGTCTGAGACAGGAAATGTGTAAGATACTTTATCACACCAAAAAACAAGAGCGCTCTCAAAGACTTCTAGAAACACGTCAGCTGGAATCAGGAAGCAACTTGCAGTGGCTTTCACTTGCCAAAGAGGGACAATTTGGACATTTATAAAATACGTATTTAAGATAAATATAAATTTCAATGGATTGAAATAAATCAATTAAGTTTTTTTAAAAATCCATGGATTTGTAATGCCATGCCCACCATTAAAACAAAACAAAACAAAATTAAGAACCCTCATTGATTACCTCACTAATCATAGGCTCTCTGGAACTGATTCCCTAGTCTAAAAAATAGTTTGAAAGGGAAAAGCCAAGCATTATTCTACCCTTTTTTGTAGGAAGTATACTCCAGAGAAGGTAAAACTGAGTTCATGCACCTTCCCATATCTGCACAGCCTCACCTGCCCCTGAGGTATGGCCCCTTCTTCAGCGGACATCCCCATCGCTACCACTGTCACCTGCTCTAACACAGCAGCTGTCTCAGCCTCCCCTGAGGTAAGAGCTCGGCTCTGAGCATGCGGTGGCCATTCCTGCTGCTGTGGGGCACCAGGAGCTCTAGTGCCCAGGTCCAACCTGAGAGCATGAGCAGAAACATGCTGCCTCCTCCAAATGCTTGTGGGCCCAGATAGTAGTCTTAAACATTAGGACTTGGGATCTGGCTTCCCCAAACGCTGCCTTGGGTAGTCTGAGAGTTCAATCCGGAAGGTTAGAGGAGTTGACAGCTTTTGAAGTGAACTTCGAATTTTGACCAATGAGAGACAGGATATGAGAAATCATCAGCAGATAGATTTCCCTTCCCTTCTCCATTTTGGACTATTCCAACAGGTAGCATGTCACAACTCCAGAAGCTGTCCTGTATGACCAAACAACTAGTTGTGTATTTCTGTGAAGCTATACCAGCTTAGTAAAATACCTCTTTGCATTTGCTTTTCCACCTTTCCCTGCCTCGCTTCCCTTTTTCTCTCACTCATGCTGTCTTGAGTTGCATCTCCTAATAAAACTTTAGCATGCAAACTTTGCTTCAAACTTTGGTTTCTAGGGAACTTAGTTAATTCACAGGGTGACCAAATGGATGAAGGAGTGAAAAACAAAATTGGGATTATGTAAGTTAATACATGACAAAGACATGATAGACTAGAACATCATCATTTTGCTATCTTATAAGATATTTTATACCTATCAATGGCTATACTAAGTTTTTTGTAAAATCCATGGATTTGTAATGATATGCTTACCCTCCTAAAAAACAAAACAAAATTTAAAACCCTAATAGAGGGGCACCTGGGTGGCTCAGTTGGTGAAGCATTTGCCTTCGGCTCAGGTCATGATTCCAGGGTCCTGGGATGGAGCCTGGTATCAGTGTCCGGTTCCCTGCTCAGCGAGGAGTCTGCTTCTCCCTCTCCCACTGCCCCTCCCCCTGCCCCAGCTCATGCTCTGTCTCTCGCTTTCTCTCTCTCTCTCTCTCTCAAATAAATAAAATCTTTTTTAAAAATAAAAACCCTAATGGATGCAAGAAGAGAAGTCTGTACTCTGATTTCTGTGGTGGGAGAAAGTCTTTCTTCTCACAAAGACTTACATGATCAGAGAGTTCCTATCACTTGTGTCCTTCATACATGAACTCACCTCTCTAACCTGACACCATAAGCCTGACACACTTCAGCCAACATAGTCTATCCTTTCTACAAATATAACCAACACTTTTTTTTTAAAGATTTTATTTATTTATTTGACAGAGAGATAGATCACAAGTAGGCAGAGAGGCAGTCAGAGAGAGAGGAGGAAGCAGGCTCCCCACTGAGAAGAGAGTCTGATGCGGGCCTCGATCCCAGGACTCTGGGACCATGACTTGAGCCGAAGGCAGAGGCTTTAACCCACTGAGCCACCCAGGCACCCTAACCAGCACTTTTTTAAGATCATGCCATCATATCCATTCTTTGACCTTCTTTGAAAATTCCATACAAACTGTCATCTTGAAATGTGTGCAGAAGGACCGGGAACGGAGAAGCCTTGCACAGATCAAAGATCCTTGCCCAAGGGTGACTCAAGTTTATGCCGGTGATGCCCCAATTGAAAATAAACTTTCCCTGAACAAGTTTTCCTTGAATATTTTCCAAATAGAAGTGACGTTTTTTCCTCCCAATAGTCTCTAAAGCACTTGTTTTGTAATTTTTGCAAGTTAGTGATTACTTTCATCCTTTTCAAACTGAAGTATTTACACCCACATGAACAACAGACCAGGATTTAGGCAAAACCGCGGGGTAAACATGGGACCTTTCCTAAGTTGTCAGTTTTACTTAAGTATTTGAAACATTAAACAAAATTTTAAAGAGTATTTTGACATTAAATATATACACAAACACATACACACACGAGAGTACATCTCTTGCATAATTTTTTCAGGTAAAACGTGTAGCAAGCAGCTTTAAATTTGATCCTAAACTTCCCTGAGTCACACTCCTTGTCTGAGGGAGGTGGAGAGGATGTAGGTAAGCAGGTTGATCATGATTCTGGTTTAGTAAGGGCTTGGTGAGTCTGAAGGCATCACAGACACCTCCACTGCTTTTATTACACAAAATTTAAAGTTTTTTAAAAATGGGTGGTTACTCTGATAAGAAGACAAGACGCCTTCTGGAAGGAAAATATTGAGACCTCAGTCCTATTTTTTCAAGGTTCAAGATTTTGGAAACATGCACAGATAGACTAGGATGTTCCTCATAAAGGCTATGTGGCAGGAAAGAGCTACAAGTCTCCTACAGGACAGCCCTATAAAGATAGGGGTGGCTTCTGCACCAAGTGTCAGAGGTCCTCCTTGAGGCAGTGGCTTGGTCTTCAGATCCCAACGGGTAACCCATTTGTTTTGGAAAAAACAAAAGGGTACACTGAAAGACATCATAACTTCTGTCAATGTCCATTGCAGACTACAGTTCTTCCTATAATGGAAAGGTTGGTAGGGAATATTAAAGGTCCAAGTGAGTCCTTCATTCCTGTCATGTTGCAAGCTCATTCTATACCCTTGCTGTAGGAGGTCTATTCAATGTCTATTCAAAGTCTACCTAATAATTGTGGCTTTCAGTTATTTTATATAATAAATATTCTGATTGATAATAAAAAAAAGAACTCTATAAAAAATGCCACTGAGCTTCTGATGGCAATAACATTGAATTGGAAGTGTTTTTGGTAGTATGGACATTTAAAAAAACATTTAATTTTCCATTTAATGAACATGAGATGTCCTTCTACTTATTTGTGTCATCTTTAATTTCTTTCATCAATATTTTTCAGTTTTCAGTATACAGATCTTTTACCTGCTTGTTCAAGTTTTTTTTTTTTAATAAATATTTTTTTCTTTTTGGGGAAAAAAAACAAAGTCTAATACATGGTCAGACTAAGGCATTGGCTTGAAGAGGAAGAAGTGGAGGACTCTGGCAGTACTAGCGGAGACTTTTTTTAAATTATGTTAACTGCACTTTCTAATCCACTTACTTCCCCTTTGTTCTAAACACATCTACCACCCCTAGTTTATCTCTGTATTTAGCTGCAGAAGATCAATAATGATGATGATAATGAAGACAGATACTGTAGATATGTATGCATATGTATACATTGTATTCTTACATGTGTCTCATTTAATATTAATTAAAATTACATTCCTAGCGGCAGAAGACCTCCTCCAGTATTTTTCTCCTAATGCTCCAGAGCATGTAAAGCAGGCTTCTACACACCGTGGGTGGACACTCAAGGAAATTTATCAACTAATTGATGAAGTTACTGCAGGGAATGTCATCATTTGCTTTGCTCTTCCAGGAAATGAGGATTTGGTTTTTATGAATACCAATAAAAAGCTGCTTCTCTGGGTTTCAAAATATCATTTTCTTCACTAACACATTCATATTTCCCAAACATAATTCTCCAAATTCAATGATAAGAAACCAATGGTAAAAGGTTTAAGAGATTATATCTTATTGCATGAAACAATTCTTTTATGCAGGAATTCAATTTTGCCTTGAAGGCTGGAAAAGACCTCAGTCTATGTCAGCACAGAGATGGATAGGATTCAGTGTTTTTTGTGTGTTGATGTGGGCATTATCAGAATTCAAGGCATGCTCTCATTTCCTTGGAGTACAAAGGATGCAAGAATAGGGAGCTAGAGGTGCCATATTGGAGAAGAAACAAACACACATATGTGCATATTTTACAATGGGCTTTTTAAGGGTAATTGTTGGTTTAGGTAGCAATGATCTCTCATTACAGAGCAACCTCTCTTTGGGCCAGCGTCCAGAGAATCATATGCTTGTGCCAAAACATTTTGTTTCATGAAGCACTTTGGACTTTGGCCATAATGAGGATCTGTGAATCTGACAAGGTCAGTAAAGGTCATCAGTAAAGACCCAGAGTCTACAAATCAGACCCAGCCAACTGAGTTACAGGACTGCTATAATAAGAGTACCGGCATCAGCAGAATTACAACCAACAGAGAAAAATAATGAGTTTATCAATCAGAGTGCAGAAAATGGTCTGCTTATTAACAGGCAGCAACAGAACCGGCTCGCATGGACTGTGATTTCTAAGCCTTCTCAGAAGTGCCCAGTTCGTTTTATTCTTTGTTTCTTACTCTGAGATTCACAGTATAAATTAATTTCATTTGGGCTTTTTCTATCTACTTTTTCCCTTGTTAGTCTGTTAGTCTGTTAATATAATTCCAATTCCTAGCTGTAAGGAGAAAAATAACTTATGCCCAATAAGTGAGTACTTGTAATGATAACTAACCAAAGAGACTAAATGGAAATCAGCATTTGCCAGTCTGCCACACTCTTTTGGTGCACGTTTAAATATACATTATAGATTTCATACTATATTAAAATTATGAAACTCATCACATCCTTCTATTATTTCTTAGTGGATAAGAATAAACCAGAGATTCTGAAAAATCCACCTCTAACATCATTCCCAATGGGGAAAAATGGAGAGCCTTTCCCCTAAGGTCAGGAACAAGACAAGGATGTCCACTCTCACCACTTTTATTCAACATAGTACTAAAAGTCATAGCCACAGCAATCAGACAATAAAAAGAAAAAAATGGCATCCAAATCAATAACAAAGAAGTAAAACTTCCACAATTTACAGATGATATGATACCATATGGAGAGAAAACCTAAAAGACTCCATCAAAAAACTGCTAGAACTGATAAATGAATTCAGTAAAACCACAGGCTACAAAATCAATGTGCAACTATCTGCTGCATTTCTATACACTAATACTGAAGCATCAGTAAGAGAAATTAAGAAAACAGTCCCATTCACAATTGCATCAAAAATAAAAAGATACCTAGGAATAAATCTAACCAAAGAGGTGATGGACCTGTACTCTGAAAACTGTAAAACACTGATGAAAGAAATTGAAGAAAACACAAAGAAATGGAAACACATTCTATGGTCATGGATTGGAAGATTAAATACTGTTAAACTGTCTATACCACTCTAAGCAACCTACACATTTAATACAATCCCTATCAAAATACCAAAAGCATTTTTCACAGAAATAGAACAAACAATCCTGAAATTGCATTGTGGGGGGCGGGTACCTGAATGGCTCAGTTGGTTCAGCATGTAACTCTTGATCTCAGGATTGTGAGTCAGAGCCTCATGTTGGGTGGAGAGATAACTTAAAAATAAAAACCTTTTTAAAATGTTAAAATTTGGGGTGTCTGGGTGGCTCAGTTGGTTAAGCTACTGCCTTCAGCTCAGGTCATGATTGGCTTCCCCTACTCTGCAAGGAGCCTGCTTCTCCCTCTCCATCTGCCTGCCACTACCCCTGCTTGTGCTTGCTCTCTCTCTCTCTGTCGAATAAAGTCTTTTTTTTTTTTTTAAAGTGAAAATTTGTATAGAACCACAAAAGACCCAGAATAGCGAAAGTGATCTTGAAAAAGAAAAGCAAAGCTGAAGGCATCACACTTGTCCCGACTTCAAGTTATATTACAAAGCTGTAGGAATCAAAACAGTTTGGTACTGGCACAAAAACAGACACATACATCAATGGAACAGAATAGAAAACGCATAAATAAAACCCTGGTCAATTAATCTTTGACAAAGAATGAAAGAATATCCAATGGGGGAAAGACAGTCTCTTCAACAAATAGTACTGAGAAAACTGGTCAGCCACATGTAAAAGAATGAAACTGGACCACTTTCTTACACCGTACATAAAAATAAACTCAAAATGGATTAAAGACCTAAATGTGAAACATGATACCATAAAAATCCTAGAAGAGACCACAGGCAATAATTTCTCTGACAGTAGCCATAGAATAGTTTTCAAGAGAAACCCCCTGAGGGAAGGGAAACAAAAGCAAAAATAAACAATTGGGACATCATCAAAATAAAAGGTTTCTGCACAGCAAAGGAAATAATTAACAAAACTAAAAGGCAGCCTATGGAATGGGAAGAGATATTTGCAAATGACATATCCAATAAAGCGTTAGTATCCAAAATATACAAAGAACTCATAAAACTCAACACCCAAAAAACAAATAATCCAATTAAAAATGGATAGAAGAGATGAACAGACATTTCTCCAAAGAAGACATCCAGATGGCCAACAGACACATGAAAAGATGCTCAACATCACTCATCATCAGGGAAATGCAAATCAAAGCTACAATGAGGTATCACCTCACATCTGTCAGAATGGCTAAAATCAAAAACACAAAAAACAACAGGTGTTGGTGAGGATGTGGAGAAAAAGGAACCCTCTTGCACTGTTGGTAGGAATGCAAACTGGTGCAGCCACTGTGGAAAACAGTGTGGAGTTTCAAAGGGATACACATACCCCTATGTTTACAGCAGCATTTTTTACAATAGCCAAGATATGGAAGTAGCCCAAGTGTCCATCGATTCATGAATGGCTAAAGAAGACATGTGTGTGCGCACACACACAATGGAATATTATTCAGCCATGAAAAGAACAAAATCTTGCCATTTAAAACAATTTGGATGGAGCTAGATAGTATAATATTAAGTGAAGTAAGTCAATCAAAGAAAGATACCAAATGCTTTCACTCATATGTGGAAATTAAGATACAAAACAAATGAGCAAAGGGGAGAAAGGAGGGAGACAAACCAAGAAAGAGACTCTTAACTATAGGGAAAAAATGATGGTTACCAGAAGGGAGGTGAATGGGGGATGGTAAAATAGGTGATGGGGATTAAGGAGGGCACTTACAATGAGCACTGGGTGATTAAAATAAAAACTTAAAAAAAAAAAAAGAAGAAACCAATGAGAAATTTTAGCTGGAAGGCTTTAAGGAGCACATGTTTAGGCATGAATGCTCATATCAGGTAGATCCTAAGGAAGATGTTTACTAAATAACATCAATAGCAGTTTAATAAAACATGACTAATAATATTATTATCATTATTGGGAGTGTTAACACACACAGTAAATTAGGGACACATTTTTAATAGGTAATGCAACAATTATTATATCAAACATCAAATTATATATATATATACATATATATATCATATATCATATATCAAATGAGTCTTGGAATTGTTTTGATGAGAGAAGTACATAGAGTAAAAGTTGGGGAGAAAATGGACTTTAGTATCTTTTTCAATCAACTTTGTTAGCTTATATACATTAAATGTTTCACAAATACACCCATGTGGCCATCACCATAAATGAGACATAAAACATTGCCAGCACCCAAAAAGATTCCTTGTGCCCTTTTGCATTCAGATCCCCCTTCCTCCTGGCCCCAGGGAACCAGTATCTGATTTCTGCCACTATAGATTTTTGGTTTTGTTTTTGTTTTTCTTGCCTTTTCTGGATTTCAAATGAATGGCACCATATGTAGGTTAGTATGGGACCACCTTTTTTTGCTTAGCTTAATGTTTTCAAGATTCATCCACCTTTCTGCATGAAAAAGTAGTTCCTTTTCCTTGCCAAGTTGTTCCCCATTGGGTGTAACTTGTTGGACCAATTGTTTTTGACTTGTAATGTAATGTAGTGAACTTGGTATTTTTACTTTATTAATTTTGATTAGAGGCTTCCAAGTGTCATCACTATGAAAATGTCCAGGTGGTTGGACTGACCATGCTTTTGGTTAAACTAATTAAAAAAATGACATCTAAAAGCTTAAAGAATTTAGTAAAGAATGAACATGGTACGATCATCAGGGTCAGTATTACATTTCCACTATTATGGTAGGTACATGGTTTAAATAGTTTTCCTTTTTGGAAAAGTCATTCTTCATTTCCCTGATCAGATAAGTTTTCTTTTATATTTAAGCAATATTCATTCTTTTTTGTGTATGATGAGTAAGAAATCATCTTCATATCACCCTCTGGCTTTTTATTCTCTGCCCTTCACAAGTTGGCATGATCCTTTCATGTTCCTTGGAAACAGTGGATTTTTTACATAATTACTTTAAACAGTGAATGTTTTTTATATTTATAATATTTGAGTGTTCAAATAAATATTTGAAACATAAAACAAGACGAGAAATAAAACAGGGGCACCTGTTGCCTGGAATGCCATGTAACATGACAAGAATCACAAGTCAATAGAGCATGTGACTCTTGATCTCGGGGTTGTAAGTTCGAGCCCCACACTGGGTGTAAAGATTACTTTAAAAAAAAAAAAGTCTTTAAAAGAAAGAGAAATAAGACAAAAAATATGAGGAAGAAAAAAATTCCAAATCCCAAGCTCTGAGAAACTCAGATATCTGTCTTGTGTGTTTGTCAATTAGTTTAATGCTTAATGTATAGTTAGATATAAGAAGAACTCTCCAACAAAAAATTAGCACAAAACAAGAGCTAGAATAAAGCTCTCTTGAATTTCTTCTCATGAAAATAAAGTTGAAAAGCAGCTTGTGCTACCAAATCACTGGTGGTATATTTTGCAAAAATGAGACAAAACATTTTAATTGAGTAAACAGAGACTCTGTGATAATATGGTGAGCTTAGCAGACAGATTCCTGGCCCCCACTGGGCTCACGCTCTAGCTCAGGGGTCAGGAAGGCAGCAGCAGACAGTTAAAATCTTTAAAACATTTATTTAATAATGTTATAAGTGAATAAATGTTATGAAGAACCATAAAGCAGGGTCAGGGGGTAGAGGATGGCAGGGGACATTTCAGGTGGGGTGAGCAGGGGAGGGCTCTGTGAGGACAGACGGAAGATGAGGCAGGAGCTATGTGAGGACCTGGGAGAGAAAAGACAGACAGAGGGAAGGGCAGAGCCAGTTCATTTCTGACTGTGGTAGACATGATTCTTAGCAACTATGGTCCAATCAGATCTGAACTATGGCTTCTCCAAATAATTGAAAAGAACATAACTTTCTCAGTAAAGGATAGTTTGCTGGTGGGGACCCAGGAAGCAGAGGGTTGTAATGAAAAGGGGGAAGAGTTACTTCCAGCTGGGAATAGCCCCCTGAGGTCATTTGGACCAATTCTTCCACTGAAGACAATAACAAAATCTGGAACTTTTTTCTAATCTTAAAAGCATCATAGAGATAAAAAATAGATTTACGAGGGCAAACTTTGAAGAGTAAAGTGGAACCTTTTCTATCCTCAGTCTGGAGGAAAAAGTCAAAAGATGATTTAGGGAGAGCAGGGAAATGGTGCGGAGGAGAATAAAAAAATCAGAATCCAGTACCTACCAGGGTTGGAAGCTGCTGAGCTCCTCCACTAAGTCCTGGGCTGGGGCTCCAAAGGGCGGCACCATGGAAGCAAGTCTACGGTTTGCAGGCCATGCACCACTGGCACCCTCAGGGGCTGGTAGAAAAAATGCTTTCTGCAGGAATAAAACATCAGCTTAGGTCAAATGCCAAGCAAAAATAAAACAATAGTAAGATACATAAAGAGATGAAACAATGTGAACCACAGACATAACGGACATAACAGAAGGCCTGAAGAGGCCCACGGGAAGGAACTCCAAACAGTGGAATTACCAGACACAAACTATCACATGGTTTTGCTTATCACAAGCGTGGTGATAAGGGCCAACCTTGGAAATGCTGCCAAGGTGCTGGAAATTTAAAAGGAATATTGCAGTCTGAAATAACCGAGCAGAAAGGGTAGAACTAAAAAAAAAAAAAAAAGTATATATAATAATTGAAAATTGAAATAGAGGGAACAATAGATAGGTAGCTGAAGAAACTATCCGTGAAATGCAAAAGAATTTCAAAGAAACTGTCTGGAGTGAAGCACAGAGAAACAGAAAAGTGGCAAATGAAAAAGAGAGGGTAAGAAGTACAGCGGCCGTGTGTGAAGACTTAGCATGCATTTGATTGGAGTCACAGGAGAGGTGAGAAGGGTGGAGGGATATTGGGAGAAACAGGGGCTGAAATTTTTAAAAACATTAACCCACAGAGTCCAGGCACCTGACAAAGTCCAAGCTTTGTGAATAGTCTCTGTTAAGGAAACAAGTTTAAACTGCTAGTGTAGGTATTTCCTGAAATTCTTTTTTTTTTTTAAGATTTTATTTATTTATTTGACAGAGAGAGAGAGATCGCAAGTAGGCAGAGAGGCAGGCAGAGAGAGAGAGGGGGAAGCAGGCCCCCCACTGAGCAGAGAGCCTGATGCAGGGGTTCCAGGACCCTGGGATCATGACCTGAGCGGAAGGCAGAGGCTTAACCCACTGAGCCACCCAGGTGTCCCCTGAAATTCTTTTGAAGTCTAATATGGAACCCAGAAATCTAGTCAAATGATCGGGATAATGACATCAACGCAAGGAGATTTCTTTTAACTTTTGAAGTAAAGGGAATAGGTAGTAGGAAATTAATTAAGACCTGCACCCATTACCAAACTCTTTTGCAAATCATTTCCCCCAACATCTCTCAAAACTGGTTTTGTTTTTGTCTGAGGACTGTAGTATTCATCATGGCAAAATGCTTCAAGTTCTTACTCAAAATTATGCTTATGTACCTTAATTATAAAAACCTAAAGGGTTAGGACTACACCATCAAAGAGAAAAAAATAAATATTTATCTACAAATACTGCCTAGTCAGATTCTTCACTATCTTCCACTTAGATATGAATTTCATAATTTCATTTTTAAATCCCTTCTTTATAGCAAAGACTTTTTTTTCTTCAAAGAAAGCCTGCCTCTTGAATTTACATTTGCTAGAAATTTCTCTCTCATTCTAGGTGTGATATGGAAACTCCAGCACAGAAATTGTTGTATACATTTCTTAGGGAAAATACCTTGCATGAGTCATATAATAGCAATGCACAATGAATCAACAATGTTAAGAAGGTGTTTCTTACTGTATAGAGGGAAATAAGTAAGTATATCTTTTATATTGAACACATTTGCCCTTTATCTTTACCTTTATTCTTTGTATCACTAGACTTCACCTGGCTGGTAGTTGAATAAGGCCCTGATATTTGCTTCTTCTTTCCTGCATCAAAAAGGAAAATCCTTGTGGATTAGCTTTGTGTATTTCATGCTTCCTGAATATTGGCATCATTTTATAGATCTCCAGATCCATGTCTCTAATTAAATATTCCTTGGGAGTCACAAAGTCTTTCCTTTAATATTTAAGTGTGACTGTGGCAAGTCACCACTTTGCTCTGAGTCTCTACTGATGAGGGGAAAACCAAAACCAATAGAACTTCATCAGATGCTCTAAAAACGAAAGCTTAAGCAACAATGAGACATTGAATATTATTCCAAGATAAGTACTGCTGTCCCTATAGATTATGAGTATCTATAAACACTGTCAACTACCAACGTTGGTTATCAGTCTTCCCTTCAAGTGGTCTTTTTGGAGTTTGCTAACTGAATACATCCCCTCCCCCCCTACTGGGGAATCAAGAATGGGAGGTATCCTCTCCCTGTCCTGAACACATGGAGACCCCTCCTCCCTACTGACCCAAGTAAATTTTTGGAGGGGATCTTAGCGTGTACTCATGAGAGTACACCATCAGACAATTCCCAGTTGAGGGACATTCTGCAAAATACCTACCAGTACTCCTCAAAAGTGTCAAAGTCATGGAAAAGAAGGGGGAAAAAGCAAGGAGAAACAGCCACAACCAAGAGATGCCTAAGAGGACATGATGACTAAATGTAGTATGATGTCCCAGGTAGGATCCTGGAGCAGAAAAAGAATGTTAGATAAAAACTAGAGAATCAGAACAGACCAGTTAGCAGTAAGGGGATTAAATCAGTAATTTAAAATCTCCCAACAAACAAAGTCTAAGACCACATGGCTTCCCTGTGAATTCTACCTATCATTCAAAAAAGAATAAATACCATTCCTTCTCAAACTCTTCCAAAAAACAGAAGAGGAGGGCGCACTTCCAAACTCATTGTACAAGGCCAGCTTTACCCTGACACCAAAACCAAACAAGGACACTACAACAAAATAAAAACACAGGCCATATCCCCAGTGAACATACAGATGTAAAAATCCTCAACAAAATACTAGCGAACAAAATTCAACAATACATAGAAAGAATCAGACACCATGATTAAATGGGATTTATTCCACAGACATAAGGATGGTTCATTCAGCATCTGCAAATGAATCAAATGTAGTGATACACTACATTAACAAAATGGTTAAAAATAATGTCTATAAATGTAGAAAAAGAATTTCACAAAATTCAACACCATTTAGGATAAAAACCCTCAGCAAAGTGGGTAGAGAGGAAACATACCTCAACGTAATAAAGGCTGTACATGACAAACCCACACCTAACATCATACTCAACAATGAAAGGAACAAGACAAGAATGCTTACTCCTGCCACTTTTATTCAACATACTATTGGAAGTCCTGCCCACAGCAATTAAGCAAGAAAATGAAACAAAAGGCATCCAAATCAGTAGGAAGAAATAAAACTGTTACTATGTACAGATGACATGATACTATATATAACAAAACCCTAGAGATTCCACCAAAAAAAGTATTAGAACTAACGAATGAATTCAGTAAAGCCGCAGGATACAAAATCAATATACAAAACTCTGTTGCATTTATGCCATTAATAACAAACTATTAGAAAGAGAAATAAGGAAACAATCTCATTTACAAACGCATCAGAATGAATAAAATAACTAGTTATAACTGAAGAGGTAAAAGGCCTCTACACAATGAAAACTATAAGACAGTAATGAAAGAAACTGAAGAAGACACAAATAAATAGAAGATATTCTATGCTCATGGATTTGAAGAATTAATATGGTTAAAATGTCCATACTAGCAAAGCAATATATAGACGCAATGTAATTTCTATCAAATTCCAATGGCATTTTTCACAGAAATAGAACATAAAATCCTAAAATCTGTATGAAACCACAAAAGAACCTGAATAACCAAAGCAATCTTGAAAAAGAAGAAAAAAGCTAGAGACATCGTGCTTCTTGATTTCAAACTGTATTACAAGACGGTAGTAATAAAAACAGTATGGTAGTGGCCTAAAAACAGACGAGCGAATCAGTGAAACAAAATAGAGACCAGAAATAAGCCCTCACACATATGGTCAATGAATTTATGGCCAAGAATATACAATGGTGCTGGGAAAACTGGACAGCCACATGCAGAAGAATGAAACTGGACGACTTTCTTAAACCATACATAAAATTAAGATCTGAAACCATAAGACCCCTAGAAGAAAAGATGGGCAATAAGTTCCTCGATGTTAGTCTTGGTGATGAGTTTTTAGATTTGAAACCAAAAGCAAAAAAGCAAAAATAAAACAATGGGGCTAAATGAAACTAAAAAATGAAAGTAGAACTACCATTGGATCCAGAAATTTCACTTCTGGGTATTTATCTGAAGGAAACAAAAACACTAAAGATATGCTCCTCCCCCGCTACGCCCCGTGTTTACTGAAGCATTACTTATAATAGCCAAGACATCAGAGCAAGCTAAGAATCTTCTGACAGATGAATAAAGAAAATGTGGTGTATACATATATACACACACCCAGGATTGGTTTTTTGTTATTACTCAATGGGTCTTTCCACACTGCCATCTATCATCACTCCAGTTTTATAGACAGAGAAACCGATTTGTAGGAAAAGCAGACAGGCACACATATACATACATACATACATACACTTACACAACAGGCTATTATCCAGCCATTAAAACAGAAGAAAATCCTGCCATTTGTGACCACATGAAGGGAGAGCGTTACACTAAGCGAAATAAATCAGACAGGAAAAAAAACAAATACCATATGATATCACTTACACATGGAATCTAAAAAAACAAAAACAAAACATATTCGTAGATATAAGAGGACAGATTGATGGATGCCAGAGGCAGGGATCCGGTGGGATGGGAGAGGGAGGAATGGGTGAAGCTGGTCAAAATAAATAAACTTCTGGTTATAAAATAAATGTCATGGGCATGTACTGTGCAACATAGTGACTATATTTAATAATACTGTATGTCAAAGCTGCTTAGAGAGTAGATCTTAAAAGTTCTTATCACAAGGAAAAAGATTTGCACCTATGTGTGTTAATGGTATTAATACAACTTACTATGGCAATCATTTCACAATATATACAAATACCAAATCATTACACTACACACCTGAACTTAATATAATCTTACATGTTGGTATATCTCAATTCTTAAAAACAAGGGAAATCTGAATAAACTATACAGATATTAATTAATAATAAAATATTAATATTGGCTCATCAATTGTGACAAACATACCATATTATCATTAGATGTTAACATCAAGGGAAACTAGGTGTGGGGTATCTAAGAATTCTATGTACCATCTTTACAACTTTTCTATAAAGCTGAAACTATTCTAAAATGAAAAGTTTATTTAAAAAGAAGAAAGTTTGCCATTCTGACGAGTTGATTGTGGTTTGCAATCTCCAGCTTCCGACTGATAAGAATTTCCCTTCTTCCATCCTGCACTGGTCTTTATAAATGGAAAAGCGTTGGGTTTTTATGTGATTGCTTATTTCTTAATATTTGACTTCTAATTCTGAGTCTGTGGTCTGCTTTTCCTACAAGTCAGTTTCTCCACCTATAAAATTGGAGTGGTGATAGATAATAGTAGGGAAGGACACCTTGAGCAAGAACGAAAAACTACTCCTCTGTTTGGGTATGTTCAGCTGTAACATTGGGTTCTTACCAACGTGCCAAAACATCACCAACAGTGATGGGCAGGTTAGTTGTCCCTGGTCTTTACCTGACAGTCAAAGTGGACCTGGATGTGGATCCCTCCTTCAGGATGCCTCATTAAATTCTCTTAAAAAAAATTGCCTTACCTTCCTGGCAATTTCTGAGTCTCCCAGACAAGTCAGTATTTTACAAGACAGGCTAACCAGAAACTCTCGCAGAGCCCTCTCAGGGTATCATCAGCTCATTTATGAAGCACAAAGTGTTTCACCTCAGCTGTTGTCAGAAAAGGTGAGTGGGAAGATTCATCAAATGACACTAAAGAAAAAAAATATATAAAATTGTCGTACTAAAATCAAGAACTTTTCAAAAGAGTCTCTTTGTTTTTCTGCCTTGATGGAGCTCCACATGTAGATTTATCTTTCATAAAGGAGAAAAGCACACAATTAATCAGACAGAAATGAAAAGTCATGCTGTCTACTTTATTGCATTAGGAAACTATTTCCAGCATTGTTTATTTTGGCACTGCTAACACGGGTTGAAATGAATTTGAATAATAAAGGGTAAGATCGTTAGGAGACATACCTATTTTTATACTGAGGAAAGTAGGCTATCACAGCAAGGTATGAGCCTGTGTGTGTGTGTGTGTGTGTGTGTGTAACAAAGTAAAGAGATGTTATTATAGGATCGGAAACCCATAAGTTAACCTGAGATGACACACTGGAAAAATAGACCTATATATCCAAGCTTTCGGTGTTGGAGACGTTTACTATAAAACAGCCTGAAATGTACACAAAGTCTGAAGGAATTAACACCCTTTTCACCTGTAAGTTATCACTGTTTTGCCCCCTACCATCTAAACACTTTTCGTGTCTGGGTAATTCCCCTTCTTAAAAGTTCTGGTCACGGGGCACCTGGGTGGCTCAGTGGGTTAAGCCTCTGCCTTCGGCTCGGGTCATGATCTCAGGGTCCTGGGATCGAGCCCCGCATCGAGCCCCGAATCGGGCTCTCTGCTCAGCAGGGGGCCTGCTTCCCCCTCTCTCTCTGCCTGCCTCTCTGCCTACTTGTGATCTCTCTCTGTCAAACAAATAAATAAAATCTTAAAAAAAAAAAAAGTTCTGGTCACAGGTAATGGCCACCTCCTAGCATGCAAGCTAAAACAGCCAGATCGTCGCTCTCACAACATCTCAATACCCCTGTGGCAGACTTTGACAGGGGACACAGAAAAGTAGGAACAGTAGGGGATTTTCTCTAGCAGCAGCAGGAGTATCAAGGACTCCGAGTCCTGAGGGGCAGCAGCAGCCTGGCCCCACAGGTGGAGCAGCCTGTCCAATCCACAGTCTGTACAAGTCAATGATCAGAGCGCCAGGGGCAGTGTCCTCACTGGACTGACAGTGTCGTATAATTTTAGATGCCTAGGATTCAGATGAATTGGGCTGCCTGGTTTCAGTGGGGATACCAGAGTCCAGCCCTCTTGGTATTTCTGTGAGTTATTCCATATCTTCCTAATACATTTCTTTTCTGTTTAAGTCAAGGTGAGTTGGTTTATTTTTCTTGCAACAGCATCCTAACTGCTATGGGGACGGCTTAAGGCAATGGATTCCCAGAGAAATAGGGCAGAATCTGAGACTGATTACTTGACCTGGCCAAGAAAAAAGGCAATGACAATTCAGCTATGATTGAAGGATTAGGGGTTGGGGCAACCGTGACCCTCTTAGCACCTGCGGAGGTGAAACAAGGCAGTTCATTACTTCCCCATGGTCATCAGGAATGAAGTGCCCATTGAGGGGCTATTGCCACGGACTGGTTTCTCAGCTTTAGCTCCACTGACATTCTGGGCTGGATCATTCTTTGCTGGGAGGGCTGCTCTGTGTGTGCACTGTTTAGCATCCCTGGGTCTGCCACAAGATGCCCGTAGTACCCCCTCCCACAGCTGTGACAACCAAAAATGTCTCCTGGCATTGCCAATTGTCCCCTCGGGGGCAAAATCATCCCCAGTTGAGAGCCACTGTCATAAAAGAGCATGGCGAAGCTGATGGATTAAGGGACTCTGGGGTGGATAACTTGATAAAGGAAAATGAAAATCCATAGTTCTTATATTCTTAGTTCAAGGGTTGGAGAGAAGACCAGGGACTCCACCTGACTTTGCCAAAAGACTCCTTTCCCAGTCACAGCTGCCAGGCTATGAGAGCCAAAGGTCTGTCTCAAACTTGAGCCTCACTCTACCATGTCGCTCCCAAAGCAGAGACAGTGGTGCTCAGAATGTTGCCAATGGGAAGCCATATGGAACTTGAGGCAAGCTTCTCTTGAAGGACTTGCTTCTCCAGCTTCTGGGCCTGGGGGGAGCCTATAGACAGCATTCAGCTGTCAGCCCTCTTTTGGAATTACCTCAGCTTAAAAGGGGACATGACCTTGTCCAAGGTCATGCCCCCTTCCAGCAGAAGTCTACATCCAGAGACTGATGAAAAAGGGCTATAGATGCCAGGCTCCTTCACGTCAAATTCGGGAACAACTCTGAAGGGCCATCCAGCTCTCAAACAATTCATGGATTTAGTTGAGGTCTTCCCTGAGACTGCACTTCTGCAGCCAGAAGTTAACTGGGCTTTCTGGACATAGGGTGGGGGGTGCTGATTTATAACATTTGCCAATTTCTGTGCACACTAGTTCTAACGTACCACTTGTCACAGCCCAACTTCTCTCTCAGTACCTTTCTGCTTTCTTTCCTTGTTATCTACAGGTGGTGATGCCAAGACCATGTCCTGAACAAACTCTTGGACTCCAATCTCTGTCTCAGAGTCTGCTTCCAAGGAAAACCAACCTTGGAACAAATGGCAACTCAGGAAAATGGTTGGCCGCTAGAAGGGAGAATACGCTCCCATTGGAGAAAAGAGCTCACTGTTCAAGTCACAAAGAGCCTCACTCATCACAAAGTTGTTTGGAACTTATTTCACAGGCAATGGGGTGCAGGGAAAGTTTTAACTAGGACATTAACAAGAGCCGATATATATTTGGGAAAGCTGTTCTGGAAGCAGACTACAGAATTAAGTGGAGACTTATTGGAAAACAGCTGCCATGGTCCACTCGCGATAGTGACAGTGGGAATGTAGAGGAAAGCCCACAATAAACTGGAAGGATATGATGACAAGATTAGATGTGATGGTGGGAAAGGGAGAAAGGAGTCCAAGAGCAAGTTAAGGTAGCTACTAGTTTGGGAGACTAATCAGATTAGCTCATGGCAGAGAACTTTTGGAAGAGGATACATTTCCACCATGTTGAAATTAAGGTATAACCACATGGATCAATAGGGTAGAGTTATTCAGAAGGGGAATACATACATGATATAAACATCTGTGTGATATGTCAATTACTTAGATTCATACCTATTCCAAATCAAGGCTATATAAATACGTACATGAAGGCAGGATGGAAATAAATAAATGAATGAAAAACTGAGGTGAAGAGAATTGAGCAAGAGGTTAGGTTAACACACAGACTTTAAACAACAACTACAGAGAGGCCAACAAATTTCCCTGAACTTCCAAGTTGCAAAGCAGAGGGAAGAACAATCAACCCTATGTTTCACTGAGACCCTCAATTAAAACCAAGTCAATGGCTCCAGAGAACCACTAATTCCTACTGAGATCAGAGGGCAACATCTTCCGGTACTAAGAATCAGTTGGATATGGAGAAAAGAAGGTTTGTAAGTGAGGCCCATGATGGGAATGGAGGTGTGGGAGTTGGGGGACGTGGGTGGTGGTGATAACTGTAGGCACAAGGATAGTGTGTGACATGAGAAGAGAAAGGATCAAGGATGGAACCCTGGGAACACTGACATTTAAAAGAAAAGTTGGAGAAACAGAGAAAGAGAAAGAACAGAGAAAATAAAGCTCCCCAGGAAATCTCAGACGTATGAATTGCAGGCACACATTTCGAAAGTACTTAGAAGTGTGTCTTATAATTTTATTGTTTACATCAACGACAATAGAAACCCTAGTCTTGAAAAATACCAGTAATAGCCTTCAAATGCTTGCCTGGTGGGGGGACCCCATATCAATCTCATTTCTATTAGAAAACACAAATAAAAACCACTGTCAGAACATAACCCAAAATGCAAAGGAATATTAGGTTATATCATTGATGTCATGGTTATTATGATATGACTAAAGGGATGTAGCTGGCGGTGTGAGGATGTCCATACAAGACTTTAACAATAACTGTTGTCTTCAGTCTAATTTTAAAGTAAAAAATTATAATTCACATTCACCTCAGAAATAACCACGTCTTGAGAAAAAGATACAGTTTTGAACAGTAAGCTTCTCCTAACATCCTGTCTTAAGACTATACAAGTTTTGTGGGGTTTTGGGGTTTTTTTGTTTTGGTTTGGTTTTTTGTGTTTTTTTGTTTTTTGTTTTTTGTTTTTTTGGCCTTGCATACGAATTCTTATCTATGTCATCCTACCATAAGAGAATCACCTGGTTTACCTATGGATTAGCTGATAAATGAAATCAGGTAATCTCTGCCCTGAGGAAACTTGAGGCCTGCATACTCTCAGAGAAGGAAGGTTTGAGAGCATCCGCTCGAGAGGTCAGTGCAGGTGCTGCTTTCCTTGAGAGGTTTGGGAAAAGATGAAATTCCACAAAATGCAAAGAAATAATGTAAATAGAAATGAGGGAGTCCTCCTAATTCAAATAGTTTCTGATGTCTTCAGTCAGTGGAAATGTCATGGGGAAAAATACACTATTTTGTACCAGATTTTAAAAAGCCATAGAAAAATAGGAGTAGTCTGTGCATCTTGTATGAGAAAAGAATGAACAGATGTAAAACAGACAACCAGATGAAAAGCCCATTGAAGAGAACTGGATGATTCATACACTACAAACAGGTTGGGACAGCATGATTTATCTCCATCTGAGAACGGAAACCTACGATGCAGAAAATGAGGTTAAAATGAAAAATGTAGGAATCTTGACAAACAACAGAACAAGAGCTAATCTATGTTTAAAAGAAGGGCATAAATTAAAATGAAGAACCAAAATTCTTGTAAAGAATCTAGGAATCTACTGACATGTGTTGGCAAGCAAATAGAGTTGGGATTTTTCTTTAGAGAACTTGGGATTTTCCTCTAGCCCAAGATGAAGCATAGATCCAGAATGACATGACCCATTGCCTTTCTTAATAAAATGATGACACTTTATGGGTGGCAGAAATATTACAGAGGGGCCCAGGCAGGACAGGGAAGCCGCTCAGATTTTTCTTTGCAGTGGATACAGGGGAATAATTGAGGGTTCCCAGAAACATAGTTGCACTCAGATGGTGAGCCATTGCAAAATCAAATAAAGACAACCTAGAACCAAACTTGGAATTTGACAGTATTCTGATATTATTCATAACCAAAATAAAAGATCAGTTACCAGGTGGAAGACAAGGTAGTAGGGATGCATTTTCTTTCTGCAGATGAAGGTTTCCAGTGGAAGGAGGGCAATGTCAAAGGTAAAGATGAACACATGCTCCAACCTCTGATGTCCTAGTGGGAAGAATTTTCCAGAATTCTACAGTATAACCTACTTGGGGAAAAGCAGTGTTTTCCTACACTTAGAAGGAGGAGTGTCTCTATTTTTCCTGTTCCCACTTTCTAAGATCAAGGCCCCACGTTTTCTGGAAGATGTCCTTAAACAACTAAAATTTCATTATGGTAACAGTTGGTTAACACAGCCCTGTTTTCTTTTTAAACCAAGAGCAGTATCAGGTACTGATTCGTGGCTTTTTATATTTCATTTTGGATTTTTTGTAATGTGAAACTTTATTGAAATACTTATGCAGAGGGGCACCTGGATGGCTCGGTGGGTTAAAGCCTCTGCCTTCGGCTCAGGTCATGATCTCAGGGTCCTGGGATCGAGTCCCACATCGGGTTCTCTGCTCAGTGGGGAGCCTGCTTCCCCCCACCCCTGCCTGCCTCTCTTCCTACTTTTGATCTTTGTCTGTCAGATAAATAAATAAAAATCTTTAAAAAAAAAAAAAGAAATACATATGCAGAAAGTGCACCCATAAAACCTGTATGGTTCAATTAATTTTCACAAAATGAACACCCCTATGAAGCCAGCTTTCAGATGAAGAGCTAGAGCAGGACAACACCCACAGAAGTCCTCTTGTGTCCATCCCTGTCACTCACCTTCTCTCAAGGGCAATAATCATTTCGAATTGTAACACAACAAATTAGTTTTGTCTGGTTTTGAACTTCACAGAAATGGAATCACTCAGATTTATATATTATTGTATTCAGCTTCTCTCATTCAGTATTGTGGGATTCACTTATATAGTTGAATGTGGTTTTACTTTGATCATTCTCATTGCTATGCAGTATTCCACAATTTATATATCTACCCTATCATTGATACATATATGTTGAGGGGTTTTTTCCTTTAATTTTTGATGGGAAAACACTGCTATGAATACTTCTACGTATCTTTTTGGGAAATGTGGGAGGTCATTTTGGAATCGTTCAGATGTATTGGCTATATTTTTGATAATTTTGAATGGAACTTAAAACTCTATCTTTTCTCTCCTTTCAGTGTTTTCAGTATTCCTTCATTAATTCTTGAGAACATCCACTCTACTATATGTTTTATGTTAAATTTTTCCCTAACAGTGCTTCTAGGGATTGCCTTAATAAATGGCCAAGGCTTAAACTCCTTGAACATGTTACTGCGTGAATCAGAAATTCAACAGTAATCAAATAAGATGTCAGTATAGACTTCTGTTAATGGACGTATGGTAGATGAGGTTCACAACCAATGGGAAGTGCTGGACAATATTTATCTTTTAAAAGTCTTCTTAAGTGCATTTTGACAAACTGCCTAGACTAGACTATACAGAACACTCAGGTCAAAAACTAAAGGGAAGAATGCAGAGAGGAGAGGACACGGATGTGCCTTTCATCTTGCAGGCCTGTACTGGAGTGAACAGGAGCCTTACTATGTGCAGTCTCCTGGGGGCTGGGGAAGAGAAGATAAAACCCAGGGCTTGAACGAGCAGTAAAGCTAGGACTCAAAGACACTCCCAGTGGAAGGATGAACTAGAAATAACTCCTATCTCCCAGGAAATTGCAAAGATAATTGCCAATGAGTGGAAGAAGAAAAAAAAAAAAAACATGTAATAAAAAATAACTCCAAACTAGTCCATAAAGTCTCAATAAGTTTCAAAGGAATGGTATCAGAGAGACCACATAGCTTAGAAACCAGCAACAAAATAATGACCAGAAATATCCCATATTTGAAAACATAGAAATATACTTCTAAGTTATCTATTGTTCAAGGAAGAACTTATAACAGAAATCAGGCAACATTTAGAACTGAACAATAATGCAAATTCTGTATATCAAAACCTTTGGCACGCAGTTAAAATAATAATGAGAGAGATATAGAACCTTTGATGCATCTACTAGAATGAAAAAGTGAATGAAGAATTCAACTTCAGAAATTAATGGAAGAACAGCAAGAAAAACACAAAAAAAGATGGAGTTAAGAAATAATAATGATAAAATCAGAAATTAAACATCAAAAAACAAAGGCACAACAGTGAAAATTAACAACTCCAGAAGTTGGTTCTTCGGGATAATTAATAAAATTGACAAACTTCTGGTAAGACTGATAAAGAAAAAAAGAGAAGAGACACAAATAGCAATGATAGGAATGAAAAAGGAAACATAACTACAGACACTATAGACATTCTAAAAGGATATTATGAATGACTTTATACTAATAAATTTTTTTAAGATTTTATTTATTTGACAGAGAGAGAGAGAGAGGGCACAGCACAGGAGCAACAGAGGGAGAGGAAGAAGCAGGTTGCCCTCTGAGCAAGGAGTCCCACGTGGGTCTCCATCCCAGGACCCTGGGATCATGACCTGAGCCAAAGGAAGACACTTAACCAACTGAGCCACCCAGGTGCCCCATACTAATAAATTTTTTAAAACTTAGATAAGATAGATTCCTAGAAAATTAAAACTTACCAAGACTGGCTCAGAGTAAATGAAATATCTAAAAAAACTTACTTGATGATCCAATACCTTCCTATATGAGAGATGATAATAGTTTTTTTTTTTTGCAATGCCTCCATATTTTTGAGTAGTTTGCACACAGCATTAGAATACCACAACAGTATCCATATTTGTGATAAAGGTCTCAAAAGTAAATTTCAACACAAACTAGATACATACTGATATTAAGGCATTATGATTAATTTTAGATATGATTCTGGTATTATGTTAAAAAATAATTCCTTATCCTTTAGAGGTACATTTTTGGATATTTATGGATGAAATCATATGAAATTGGAATTTCCCTTAAAGCAATGAAATGAGTAGGGGGGTCACACAAGACTGACCATGTGCTGATAGGGGATGGAGGTGGATGGCAGGTGCAGGGGTCCATCACATCATTCTCTTCATTTTTACCTGTGTTTCACATTTGTCATAACAGATTTTTTTTAAGTTCCCAGGGATGAAACCATAACTTCCATATATTTTGTACAAGTGATTGTGATCTAATCAATATTTAATTAACAAATTTTAAAGCAAAGTCAGCATTGCCAACATAAATTTGATACAACTTCTTAGATAATTTGGACACTTCACCTATCTATTTTAGGGAAAATACATGGCAGCTTTAGCTCTGAACACACTTTAAATACTTTTTAGACTACCACATCCCTAACAATTATTTTCCTTGTGTGAAATAACCAAAACCCTCCATCATCTTGCCCAGACTGAATCCTTACGTCCAAACTTACCCTCTTCCTAGGATACCAATATTAAGAGCAATTTCATGCACAATCTCCGGCTTCAGTTTCCCTGCCATATACCCACTAGAATGCATGTCATTCCCTTCAGAACAGGTACCTCACTGTATCTACTTTGTGTGCATGGTCCTAGCAGAGTCCCAGTCCAGTCCCACAGTCCCAGCCCATGGCTCATGCTCAATAAATAGCATCTTTCCAGTTCCCACCTCTTGCCAGATCCCACCTCCCTCACTGGCTTATGGTGAGGCTTAAAACAGATGAAAATAAAAACCTTGTAAATTGGATGTCTAATTGTTCCAGATCTTCTGCTCCAGGTAGAAAGCAGGCAGCTCTCACCTGTTAAAAGAGGCTTCTCGAGTGGAGGAGGAAGCTCCTTCCCTCACTCACTCCAGTACCACAAGAAAATGGAGTATTTTTTTGTTCCCTTACTCACCAGTGGACTTCCCCAGCATGGCATGGAGAGGCTAGAGCCAAAGGGGGACAAAGTCCTGATTTGCTGCCAGTCCCACTATGGCTGTCTCCATGGACACGTATGTTACTCAGAGCACATTTGGGCATAAACTCAGTCACTTCAGTTAATTCAGAAGGGGCACGGTGAGCTCCTGGGAGGGAGCCACATCATACCTAAAGGGCATGAAATATAAGGAATTTTCCTTTGTCACCTCACTCAACTTAAGGTATCTTCTTTTATTTTTTTTAAGATTTTATTTATTTATTTGACAGACAAGTAGGCAAAGAGGCAGGCAGAGACAGAAAGAGGAGGAAGCAGGCTCCCCACTAAGCAGAGAGCCTGATGCGGGGCTCAATCCCAGGACCCTGGGATCATGACCTGAGCTGAAGGCAGAGGCTTTAACCCACTGAGCCACCCAGGCGCCCCTTAAGGTATCTTCTTTAGTAGCTTCAGTGCTAACCAGAAATACCACAAATCTCCACTTCCTTCATCCCTTTGCTCTTGACAAGGTGAAAGGAATTTGAAAGGGTTCTGAGGTCAAGCCCAGAGTCAGGTTCCCAGGTTAAGATTCTCTCGCTTCCTCTGCCCCTCCCCCTCTCTCACTTTCTTTTTAAAAAAAGGAATGTGAGAGAAATTATGGGTTTTTTTTTTTTTTCAGCTTCTTTTGCCTTTTTGTAGTCAAGACAAAACAAAATAATGGGTTATTATGCTTCACAGGAGCATGGAATAATTTCAGTTAAATTTGAGATTAGTGTTGAACATGTCAGTTATATCATTTTAAATTGATTTCTCTATGCAAATCAAGAAAGAAAAGAGGGTTCTGGGGTGAATCCCAAAGGAGGTGAATAACCAGCCACTCTGTGTGGATTTGTTTAAAAAGCCCTGAGAGGTAGTCTACATAATCCTTTCTTTTTTTTAAAAGATTTTATTTATTTGACATAGAGAAAGATCACAAGTAGGCAGAGAGGCAGACAGAGAGAGAGGGGGAAGCAGGCTCCCTGCTGAGCAGACAGCCCATTGCGGGGCTCGATCCCAAGACCCTGAGATCATGACCTGAGCCGTAAACAGAAGCTTAACCCACTGAGCCACCCAGGCACCCCCATATTCCTATTTTTTTAGCTGTTGAGATGAATTTTCCTGACTTTTCCTTTGATAGATACTTGTTTTTCTACATGGTATAAGTAGGATTAGCTCAAGAATTTCACCCCCAGGACCAGCTAAGGAACCATTTTATATCTGAGTATCTTTCTGCCCTCCTAATCCACCTCTTTCCTTCCTGCAGATGGGACAAGCTTCCCCTCTCACACCCTCCTGTTGTGACTCCCGTCCAGCTCTCCTGTTCTTCCTGGGACATATGCATACAATTTAGTCAACCTTATTCCACAGGAACCAATAATGCACCCTCGTAGCTTAAAAATGTTATTATAGCTTCGAGAAAGGACCTCCCCACCTTAGTCCCAAAGATCAGTGTACTCGTTAAACCAATAATCCCAATTCTTCAGGAGAATCATGCACCATATATACTCGCTGTAGGAGTTATTTTGCAAAAAAGTGTCACAGGACCATATACACGTTGACAAGTTCTGTTTTCTTTTGCTCAAGAGAGAACTGGCATTTCTCAAAACACTAGAGGAAGGAACAACCTCTCTTACCAACCATCTTTGTTCTCCAGGTCTCCTGCGTCAGCTCAGCACTAGTGGAGACTTGCGGCCACCCACCTGCACACTTGACAATGGATCTGATCCATCTCCATGTGTGCCTTTGAGACGGAGGGGAAACAGGAGCTGCTCAAGCTAAGATCATTTGCTTTGGTTCCCACTTCCACTGTGGATCCGTTCACTTGTGTTTTCTCCTCTCAGACATCCATTTTGGCTAGTGAACATACGGAGAAATTTCCTACGGCCTGAAATGGTGTGTGAATGTGTGTGTGTCTCTGTGTGTGTGTTATTTAGGTAATTTAGAAAAAAAAAATGCATTTGAAAGATAAACCAGTAAGCACCTGGAACTGATGTCCTTTAACTAGGTTTCCTGTTGCCTTAAATGTCTCTTACAATCATGTACTTGCTGGTGGCCGACAGAATTCAAAAGGAAATTATGCCTAACTCAGACCAATACTTTCCCAGATTCGGGAAAGCAGCTTGCTGTGGGGCTCTGCTTCATCGAAGGGAACCCTGCTCTGTTGCAAGAATGGCTTGCTCATTCTGGTAATGAATTAGTTGTATTAACAGGCCAGAAAGAAAACAACAATCTGGGGACGGTTTCTATAAAACTCAATGTTTCATCCAAATGTGATTAACACAGCCCATAATTTTTGTCCCTGCAACTCTGAAATAACTCAGAGCCAGAGGTTGAGTTAATCAAAGCTAATCTTTTGTCCACATTTGAAGAAAGGTGTCACTTGAATTTTCCTTTCTGCATAATCGCTTTTGAGAGAACCATTAATAAGCCTCTTGGTTTTTTTTTTTCAGTGTGAAGATATTTTTTAGTGAGAATCACACTAAATGGAATCTGCCAGATTAGAGATTAATTTGGAGATACAGCATACGTAGGGGGATCAATAATATGCAAATTTTGTAACAAAACAGTTATTAGGGGTTCCTGGTTGGCTCAGTCATTTGAGCATCTGACCATTGGTTTTGGCTCAGGTCATGATCTCACAGAGACTCTGCTCCCAGCTCCGCGGGGAATCTGTTTGAGATCCTCTCCCTCTAACCCTCCCCGCTACATGTATGCATGTGTGCTCTTCCTCTCTCTGAAATAAACACACAAATCTTAAAAAATACTTATTAAATGTATATTAGATAGAACCTGACCTCTAAAGTTATAGCATACTAGGTCAGAAGCTATAAATGTAGCCTTGCTTTTATCTACTCGTTGGGAAGCAGTAGAGAATTGCCGTAAAATATACACACATGGGCAATGGAATGAGTCAAGGTTTTAACAACGCCTCCACCAGTTTTGGCTACAGTGGGAATTGAAGCAAATTGCCCGAGAGTGCTCTCGGTTCCAACTTCACATCCACAAAGAGGGGTAAAGATACCTACCAACCTCACTGAGAACCTGAATGGGAATTTACGTAAAGCACCTAGCACAAAGTAAGTACTCAAGGAGCAGTAGTTATTCCTACTGCCTGCTTAACTCTTATGCACTTAATAACTAGCTGTACGTGATAACAAAGATTATGCAGCAAATTGGAAGAAATAGTAAGAATTTATCTTATTTGAATTAGCATTAACTCAAAGTGTTAGTACACTAGTTTTCCGCATAATTCACACTGCTTTATCCACGTACACTTAGTAGGTTATTTAAAACACACACACACACACACACACACACCCCTCAGCGCATCTGAGACAGCTGACGTTCAGGATGCTTTCCGAACGCGTGATGATCTGACTACAGCATGCTGACTCAGAGAGTGGCAAAACAACACAGTGTTTGGGTACAGAACATGATTTCTATTTTAAATATCATAATCCTTTAAACCTCAGTTTCTTCACCAGCCACGGTTTCAGATGGAGGGAGAAGGGAAGGCAATCGCTTGCCGCTTCCCGCTTGTTCTCCACTAAGTGTGGGAGCCAGGATTAAAAGATGACTCTTTCCCGACCCCCAAGGATGTGCATTTCGCTACTGTACTCTACGGCTTCCCAAGTGAGGGATAAAGACAGCACTGTGCCAGAAGTTCCCCAACAGCCACACTCAAGAGAAGCAATGCGGTACAGGGGTGAGAAGGGGGGCCCCCTAAAACGGCCTGAGTTTGAGCCCAGCTCTACCTCATGGGCTAGGAAACCTTGGGAAAATTACTCACCTCTGTGCCTGAGCTTCCTTCTGTGAGGACAGAAACAATTCCTGCCCCTAAGTTTATAGGAGGATTAAAAAACCTTAAAATATGCAATCTGCTCAGAACGGCGCCTGACCTATAATAAGCAGTTACTACCTGTTATGTACCTTGACGGACATATGGGAAAGATCCTAAGGTTTTGCTCTTTCCTTCATTTGTTTGTTATCAGACCTGAGGGATGTTGACTCATCTGCAACAAATTTTTCACTTTGTCCTAAAAACCTGGGGATATGCCTTTTATCTCTTACGCACTCGCTACTTCAAACACAGCTTGTATCTGGTTTTTCTTCCTATTTCACAGGGATTTCTGGGGATTAAAGGAGATATTTCTAAATCAAGTTATCCCTCCGTGAGGACTGTAAGTGGTATTTATCTTTGGGGAAATGATTCCAAAATCACTAAGTTTAAAAAAATGGGTCATTGGAACTTTCTGTAAACTGCCAAAAATTGGGGGCGGCTGGGTGACTCAGTGGGTTAGGCCTCTGCCTTCTGCTCGGGTCATGATCTCAGGGTCCTGGGATCAAGCCCCACATCAGGCTCTCTGCTCAAGTGGTGGGCCTGCTTCCCTCCTCCCTCTGCCTGCCACTCTGCCTACTTGTGATCTCTCTCTCTCTGTCAAATAAACAAATAAAAACTTTAAAAAAAAAAAAAACTGCCAAAAATTGTGGAATTGTAAGGTAAGCTCCTACCTGGGGAAGTTGGCTCTTATCATGAAGCTTGGCTTTCAAGTCAGCATTTAAGGCAAAAAGATAAAGATAGTTAAAAAGCATTCTAGAGCATAGCTTAGAGGGCAGGACAACAGTTCTGTTTTTATTTTTGTTTTTAGTAAATCCACTCTAGATACTTTTTTTCTCCAGCTTTAGAACAGATCACATTTCTTCTGTGGAGCACCCGAAGAGATAATTGGCTTGTACTTAAGCCAGTCTGTATGAAAAACATGGACAGCCTAAACCAAGCACATTTATATATGCTATCTCATTTACTCCCCACAGTTAGCCTTATGAAGTATTAGGAATCCCCCCCTTTTTTTTTTAAAGATTTTATTTATTTATTTGACAGACAGAGATCACAAGTAGGCAGAGAGGCAGGCAGAGAGAGGAGGAAGCAGGCTCCCCGCTAAGCAGAGAACCCGATGTAGGGCTTGATCCCAGGACCCTGGGATCATGACCTGAGCCGAAGGCAGAGCCTTTAACCCACTGAGCCACCCAGGGGCCCCAGGAATCCCTTTTTTTTTTACTGTGAAGGATTGAGGCCCAGCGAAGTGCATGACTTGCCTAGGTCACCAGCAGGTAGACTGGGAACCGGAATTTTGACCTCGATTGTCTTGGACAGGGAAGCCCCTATTTTCCCTCTAGATGCTCCCTCTGCCTAGAATCACCCTTGCATGGCCGTGAAGGAGACAGACCGTCCTTCACTCTGCTGAAGACTGCTTAGCATCTATTAGAGGAAACACTGAATTTAGGCCTCTTCAGCTGGACTTGAATACAAAGAAGCTGGACGAAGTCCAACGAAGACTAAGGGACTGGTTTGAAAGAAGTCCCAGGAGGGCTTCCGTTAAGACTGGAAAGATTTAGAGAGGGACAGAAAGGCCATTACTGACTCCAGCGGGTTTTAGAGACATAAATAAGTGATGCAGGGCAGCCGGGGAAGAATCAGGCTGGAGGGCTGTGGGGCTTGGTGGCAGCCTTCCTCCGACACAGGGCTGGGTGGGGCCTCCTGTTCCACCTCGTGGTTCTAGGAATCCACCCTGGGCATCGCTAATGAATGTAGCAAAGTCTGAAGGGGATTTGGCCGAGGCCAGTTACAGATACCACTCAGCTAATTCCTGGAATGCCTTTCTGAAGGGAAACCAGACGTTGCTGTCTTCCTCTCATTTAGTGATGTGCAAATGAGACCCAGACACTCAATTCACAGGAAAAGTGACTATTCAATGGGCCGCCCCACAGTATAGGCTTGACACAGCGGTTTCCAGGGCAGGACTCCAAGGACATCAGTGAGAGGGGCCACGCCTACCCTTCAGGCTTGGAGGAAGTGCACAAAGCAACTGAGTAACCCCCTACCTGCCAACGGGAGGTTATCAGGGCACAAGGAGGGGAACATTCCCCATGGCTCATCCCGTCTACCTGAGGCCCCCAGAGCAGCCCATCGCCTGAGACCAGTTACTCAAATTGCTGGTTCACAGTAAAGGCGGGATCCTTCCTTGTGGTCTTCCTCTCTCTAAAGGGTTCTTTCCCTTTTCATTGCATTTTTCTGATTATACATACAGTATAGTTAACATCGAAAAGAAAAAAACAGAAAAGTATACAAAATAAGATAAACAATGTAAAGAAGATGATATAATTACTACATGTATTTTTCCTTATAAAACTTAGATATATAATAGTAACAATAATTATGATGAGATAGCCTATGTGCCAGGGACTGTACCATGAGCTGAACTGGCAACTTCTCATTCAATGAAAGCAGTCCTGGACTGGAAATATTGGACACTTCCTCCAGGTCCAATCCAGTATGGCCCTCTTAAGGAGTCAGATTTTTTTCTTCTCCATTCTTTAAAAACAAAACAAAGCAGCAATAAATAAATAAATAATAATCCAATGAGCCAGAACATCAAAATGAGCTAGATCAGTTTATCATCCTAATTACAGCCCCAGAGGTATGGTTAACATTAAAACCTAAGAACTAACATGAATGAGAAGCCCTGGGCCAGAGGCCCCTCTGGGCTCTGTTAATCTGGAAATTTTGCAATGGCCCACCACACTTAGTCACCAGGCCACAGGTAAATTTGTCAGTCTAATTTCAGAACTTGTTTGGAGTCTGTGATTCAGCCCAACTTTATTTTGATGGCCTTCTGTAAAGGTCTACTATTCTTTTCAGTTCTGCAATTTTCAGTCATGTAATTGTTAAAGATGATGCTGATATAAACATTTTACTACACTTTATGGAAGGTATAATAAAAAAAGACCAACACATCTAGATAATCCATTTCTAAATTTCACCTATCATTTCTAAATAGAATTGTGTATGTAGACTAATACTGAAAAATAATCAATAAAATGTTTAAAGTCCTTACAGAGGAATCCACATTTCCATCATCCTGTTTTCACTATAGTTGGTTTGCATTTATCTTTTTCAATGTTTTTCCATTTCTCTATTGGCTCTGAACATTAATTCTCTCCTCTGAAACTCAGAGATAATTTGTGTTTTAAAAATCCTTTAAGGCTACTGAATTTTAAAATGTGCTTTTTAAATTAAAATCGTAGCAAAAAAACAAATCTGAACAGAGGGTTTACTATTGTGAGACACTTTTACATGGCAAATTTTCCTCTTTGCATTGTGCCTTAATTCCAACTATTACCTATAAGACAGAAAATCAGACATGTCCCGTTCACTATTTCAATACATTAAAGCAACAATATCAAGTCACTCAAATTGGGTTTGAAAATATGAGTTGTAAGCAGAATATATTTAAAGGCGAATTTGCCTTCTTTCCTGAGTATATTTTCCTTGGAATGTGGGTTTTGGAATGAACTACCAAACTCAAACTGTGGCCAGGCCATGACAATGGACCCTAGTGCCATAGAGGGGGATTTGGGTGACAACCCATTTGTGCCCAGAACAGTGCCTGGCAGGTGGTCGTACTTCATAAATATTTGTGGAATGAATGAATTTGCAACTGATACAGTGGTATGAGGAGCACAGACACAAAGGGACAACTCTGGTCTCTACCCCCTTCCGTGAACCAAGCCAAGGAAACCTCAGTTCCTCCCAGGTCCTGCAAAAAGGCAGGGTCACCCCAGTCATTTGGTCTTAGGCACAAAGACCAGCTATAGTTGGGTTTTTGCTATGGAGCAGTTAAGGTCTCTTCATGATGCTGACCTGGACCTTAACTGTTGATCGCCTATTTTTTCCTAAGAACGTCTCTGACACTAAGTAGAGAAACAAAGGTTAGATAGTAGTGAGCCATCTGATTATCTGGGAAAGAACAACAGCTTGTATGACCTAGACACTGAGATTGGTGTTCTAGTTACAGTACTCATCAGTTTAACAGGATGCACAGAAGAACATTCTTTTTGAATGGTTATAATACTTTATTTTTTTTTAAAGATTTTATTTATTTATTTGACAGACAGAGATCACAAGTAGGCAGAGAGGCAGGCAGAGAGAGAGGAAGGGAAGCAGGCTCCCTGCTGAGCAGAGAGCCCGATGCGGGACTCGATCCCAGGACCCTGAGATCATGACCCGAGCCGAAGGCAGCGGCCACCCAGGAGCCCCAATGAATGGTTATAATACTTTAAAATGTTTAGTTAGCACTTGCAGATATTTGGACTGATTCATTGGTGAAGGGAAGATTTAAATAAATTCGTTACTGTTTATTCTTCACATACTGACTATTGCCGTTTTCTCCCTTTTTCTTTACAATTATTGTTTTATTGAGACATAGTTGAGTACAATTAATTTTTTATTTAGTCAATTGGAACAGGAATATTTCCCACACAGTTCTCACTCATTCGTTCATAGATCAGGGTTCGTTTATGTTTCTTTAATCTGCTCCATACTGATAGTGTGGACCTTAATGTAATTTTTATGCCAAACAGTTTTACTTACTGTCTAAAAAGTTACTCTTGTTCATTTATATCCTAAATTTCTTGAATTTAAGTCTCTTTTTTCAGGAAAAGAATGTATGTAAAGATAATGATGGCATACTCTTGCTGATTTTTAAAAATTTACATATTATTATTTTCCCCCAAATTTAATATTCTATCCTAACTTAAGTCTTTTGCCTTCTGCACTACAGGAAGATATATCTTGAAATGAGGAATTAAACTGAAAATTGCCTGGGCCTCACTGGGACACACAGAAGTTCATTGTTCACGACTCAGGAAATATCTCAAGATGGATATTCTAAACTAACCAGAGCCTTTCCAGATACCAGTGTCTCACTAAACTCCTAAGAATCTTGAATGCCTCGAAGATCCCCCAATCTATTCCAAGCAGGTATTCCTGCTATTACACATAGAGACTAAGGGCTTCTGGGTGGATAAATGCTCAGACTTCTTTGACAAGATGTGACCTTCACCTGAAAGCTGGGAGCACTGGAAACTCTCATAGGAACGACTCCAGGAGCATGTTCCAACAGAGATGACTCACAAAGCTTTGGGAAAACAAAGGAAAAAAAAGCCAAAAACAAACTAAAGAGCAACCTAGATACAGCACACAATACTTGTTTTAAAAAGCAACAGAAATGACTGAGGTTTTTCCTGGGTGCCAATGGAGATCTAGTCAGGATGGCTCACTTTGCCGGACTGCACACCAAAACATTTCCTATTCCCCTGGCCAAATCCACCCCCAGCTCCCACTGCCCAAAGGCCTACTGGGCTCCTACCTGCCTCCACACATTGCTGCTTTCCATTCTGGGAGCAGCTCTGACAGCCTTGACTCTGACATGTGCACAAAGACAAGAAGCTCAAGAACTTTTTGTCAGAAGAACGCAGGATGAGTAAGAAGGTGAAGTCTAGACAACTCTAAGTGTTTTGATCTAGAGCCTAATGAAGTTAGTATTTAAGTGGGAGAAATGTTCAGCTTCAGAGACAAAATAAAAATGGGAAAGAGAAAGGATAGATGAAGAGAGTAAGTGAAAACAAAAGAGGAGTAAGTTTAACCAAGGAAGCACAAGATTTGTACACTGAAAACTAGAAAACATTGTTGAAAAAAAAAGATCTAAATAAATGAAAGATATCCCATGTTCATGTACTATAAGACTTAGTATTGTTAAGATGGCAATACCACACCAAAATAAAAAGCTTTTACACAGCACAGAAAACCATCAACAAAATGAAAAGGCAACCAACTCAATGGGAAAAGATATTTGCAGATGATATATCCAATAAGAGGTTAATGTCCAAAATATATAAAGAACTTCTACAACTCAATACCAAAACAAACAAACAAACAAAAACAAATAATCTGATTAAAAATGGGCAGAGGGCCTGAATAAGTATTTTTCCAAGGAAGGCACACAAATGGCCAACATTCACATGCAAAGATGTTCAACATCAGGGAAATGCAAATCAAAACCGCAATGAGATATCATGTCACAGCAGTCAGAACAGCTACACAAGAAAAAAGATAGGAAATAATAAGCACTGGTGAAGATGTGGGGGAAAGTGAACCCTCATATGCTGTTGAAGGGAATGTAAATTGGTGCAACCACTGTGAAAACAGTATGAAAATTCCTCGAAAAATTAAAAACACAAATACTACATGATTCAGTAATTCTACTACTGGGTATTTACCCCGAGAAAACAAAAATGCTAATTCAAAAAGATACATGCACCCCTAAGTTTACTGCAGCATTATTTACAATGGCCAAGACATAAAGCAACCCAAATGTCCACCAGTAGATGAATGGATAAAGAAGATGTACATGTATATGTATATGTATATGTGTACACACACACACACACACACGTATAATGGAATGTTACTCAGACATAAAAAAGAATGAGATCTTGCCATTTGCAGCAACAGAAATAGATTTATGGTAATATGCTAAGTAAAATAAATCAGAGGAAGACAAATACCATAGTATTCATTTATATGTGGAATCAAAAAAAAAACAAAACAAAGGAACAAATAAAAATCAGAAACAGACTCATAAATACAGAGAACAAACTGGTGGTTGTCGGGGGGGAGTGGGGGGATGGGCAAAATAGGTGAAGGGAATTAAGAGGTACAACCTTCCAGTTATAAAATAAAAAAGTCATGAAGATGAACGGTATCTATAGCATAGGGAATATAGTCAATAAAATTGTAATAACATTGCATGGTTACAGATGGTAACTCCACTTAATTGCGTGTACTGCATAATATATAAAATTATGGTATCACTATATTATATAACCCAAACTAATACATTTTATGTCAACTATACTTCAATAACAAAATATTTTTAAAAATAAAAAAAGGAGGGGCGCCTTGGTGGCTCAGCTGGTTAAGTGGCTGACTCTTGATTTCAGCTGGGGTGGTGATCTGGGGCTTGAGAGATGGAGCCTGGACAGGTGGTCACCACAGAGTCTGCTGAAGATTCTCTCTCTCTCTGCCTTCCCCTCCCCCCTTTATGTTCTCTCTCTAAATAAGTAAATAAAGTCTTTAAAAATAAATAAATGGGGGCGCCTGGATGGCTCGGTGGGTTAAGTCTCTGCCTTTGGCTAGGGTCATGATCTCAGGGTCCTGGGATCAAGCCCCGCATCGGGCTCTCTGCTCAGCAGGGAGTCTACTTCCCCCTTTCTCTCTGCCTGCCTTTCTGCCTACTTGTGATCTCTGTCTGTCAAATAAATAAAATCTTAATAAATAAATAAATAAAAATTTAAAAAGGACATTTCCTCTTTAAGAACTGCTTTTAACCTATGCACCCAAGCAATCGTCCACACAGCTTTCGCTTATAATAGCAAAATATTAGAAACAATCTAAACAGTTAAGGAGATAGATACATTGTGATATCCTAATAATAATACCATAGAATCACAGAGTAGTTCTAAAGAATGATTATATGTGTACGAAAAGAGAAACAAGCTCCGACTTATTTTTTTATCTGAAAAAGATAACTGACAAATGTAGTTTGATGCCACACGATGTAATTTGTATATGACATTATATTAATATATTACTTGTATAATGAAAAAATTTTAATAATGAAAAGCAAATGAGGGATGTAGAGAAAAAGAACTATGGGGAATTATATAGGGATTAAAAAATGAAAGAACCATGGAAGAAAGACGGAAGGATGAAAGGACTGAAGGAAGAAGGGTAGGAAAGAGGAAGGAAGAAGCAGAGCTAGAGCTAGGGCCAGGCTGGATTCACACCAGGAAGCAGGAGCAATTAACAAGTAAATGCATACAAGGAGGGAGGCTTAGAGGAGGGACAAGTTGATGTCAAGGAGAAGGAAAAAAGGAAGACTCTGGAAGCCTCACATTAAAGCTTCCCCAAGAAAAGTGACCTGAATGAACCCTGGTTTAGCGCTAAATCTGCTCCTAGTTCTTTCTTGTGGTATCATCCCTTTCACTGCAGGCGCAGCTTCAATAGTGAGAGCAGAGCTGAATGTTTTTTTGTCCAGCCTCAGAAGTGTAGTCAAGAGACTGTCCCAAAGGACCTGAAGAGATGGAGGCTGTGGATCATGAACTCATAATCTTGGAAGTAGAAATGCAGCTGGGAATTCCAGGGAGACCTACACCTGTGGCTGATCTATAGGGTACCATGTGATTGGAGTTTTGGTTTCACAGGGACTCTGCAGTGAAGATCAAGGCAAGGATTCGTATGGCTGGGAATAAGAAAGATAAATCAGAATACAACAAGGCAACAATATTTAATATAAAATTTACCAAAGAAGGGACAACACCGAGTGTACTAATGGCTGAATATCTAAACAATGCATATAAGCTTTATTAGTTACCACAAACTTAATGGCTTAAAATAACACACATTTACTAACTCACAGTTTGGGTGGGTCTGGAGTCCAGGCATGATTTAACTGGGTCCTCCGCTTAGGGTTTCCCAAAACCACAATTAAGGTGTCCTCTGGTCTGCATTCACATCTGGAGGCTTGACTGGGGAAGAATCTGTTTTCAAGCTTACTTCGATGAGTAACAGAATTCATTCCCTTGTGTTTGTGGAACCAAGGGAAATGGCTTCTGGCTGGGTGTTGGCTGGAGGCTGCTTTTAGCTCCTAGAGGCCACCTACAGTTCCCTGCCACACAGACTTCCCAACATAGCCCCTTCTTTCAGCAAGTCAGAGAGGATGATCTCCAAAGATAGTCTGCTAGCAAGACGGAGACTTTTGCAATGTAATGCAGTCACAGGAGTGACATCCTTCACCTGGGCTATACTTACTACTTATAAGCACGTCACAGATCCCATCTACACTCAAGGGAGGGGATCCCACAAAGCTGTCAACACCAGGAGGTGCTGGGAATCATGGAGTACCTTAGAGTCTGTCATACATGGATGTCTTTGTTGCTTCTGAGTTTTTAAATCAAAAATAACCATAAATAAAATCCTTAAAACTTTGTGATGTGCAACACTAAATAAGAAGTAAAATCTAAACCCAGAGTACATCCGATATCAGAGCTTGTGACCTTCACACTTCCTTGGCCGTATTTCAAATGTAGATATACATAACATGTAAATACACACACCATGAGATCTGGTTCAAATTTTATTTCTAACATTTCTGAGTAAATCTCTGGAATGAAGAGTTACAGCAAAGGCTGACCAGAGGAGTGTTTTCTAGCTGTGCTTGGTGTTTAGGAATATGGGTATTTGACCCTCAGTTTCAGCACAATTAAAGGAGATTAATTTTTCAGTTTATATTAATTACTTTGGCAATTATTCTGGGGACCAAAAGAGACACTGATTACTCAATAAATGTTTGCTTCTGGAATCATCATCACCAACTCTTAGCACCAAGTAAAAGTGAGGGTGCTAAGAGAAGGGAGATGAAATCCTTTAGTAAGTTGTGTGTTTCACTGGTACCTCACTGACTACGCTATGGTTTGATCACCAAAACTAAACAAAACTTCACTAATTTCATGGGAGGAAAAATGCATTTGAGTGTTGCCTGAAATTGCACGCATTTGGCTTAGTACTGATTTGAAAATTTTCTGTCATTTGTATTTTTAATTTTTTTTCCTTCTATGGTTGTTTGCGCTTTCCCTTTTTTTTTTTTTTTTTTTTTTTAAAATATCCATTGATTTGACCTTTCTTTGTCCCATGCACCCAAATATTCTCATGCCCACTCTGGTCATTTACCTCGTCATTTTGTTTTTGGCGTGTCTGCGGAGAGGGGCACGAGTGCGGGAGTGAGAGGGCACGCATAGAGTTGCTTTTCATTTCAGTCGTCAATTCCATCGTTCTCCAGAACAGCGAACACCAGGTTTGTTTCCTAACCGTGATCAGTGTTGACTTCGGGAAACCCTTCTTGGCAAACTTTGGTCCGCAGCGCCCGCCAGGTTTGTCCGCAGACCTGCAAGCTGGTGGCCGCGCCGCTTACTTCGGGGAGGCTGGGGCGGCCCGGGCCTCTGAGCCGTCGCGGCCACCGCTCCCGCCCTCCCCGCTCTCCCCGCTGAGCCCCGGGGCGCGCGCCCGTGCCCGGCCCCCGCCCGCGCCGCCGCGCGAGCTCGGAAGTGGGCTGCGGTCACGGCGCGTCCCGGCGCGGGGCCGACGCCGGCCGGGTGGGCGGCTAGGAGTGCGCGAGCCGGACGCCGGGGCTTCGGCGCCGGCCAGCCCGACTCAGCGCGCTCGGCTGGGAAACTTCTGTAGGCGCAAGGCCGGAGCTCTGCGCAGGGTCGAGGAACGAAAGGTAAGGAGGGGAGCCCGGGGGCGCCTCGGCTGCCGCCTTCCGAGAGCTGTCCGCACCCTCGCACCTCGCGCGCTTTGGTGCAACTTTGCCGGCGCGCCTTCTACCCCGGCCCCGCCCCAGGGTGGGGGCTGCGAGGCCGCCGACCCCCCGGGAGCGCCTTTGCTTCGCCGCCCTGTGCTCGGCGCTGCCCGCACCGCCGCTCCGCTCCCGGCCTCACTCGGGCCAATTCGAGCCCCGTAGTCCCGGTGGCGCCGCTCGCAGCTCGGCTGGCTGAGGGTCCGCGGCTGAAGGCTCCGCGCGCACCAGTCCCTGGCAACTCCAGTCGTCTGCTCTAGAGGTGAATCTTTCCCCCAGATCTTCTGTTTGCCCCCCTCTTGCCCAGGCACCCTGGAGCCCAAAGAAAGAGACCAGATTTTCGAGGGAGAAAAGCTGGTCCAAGGGGCCCTGACAGTCTTAGGGTTCGTGGGGAAGTGCAGCAGTTGGGAGTTCCTTTCCCTGTCTGCTAAGGGCCTGACTAGGGTCAGTGTTTTCACACTGAGTTGGGGACGCGCGAAAGCTGTCTCATCAAAGGTCAAGCTGACCTGCGTTCTCTATTTGGGGATCCACCTTGGGGAAAAAAAAAAAAAAAAAGGCAGGAAGAAAACAAAACCACTAAATTACCTAATCACCAAGGTCAGTTACAGAGGTATAATACATTGTGAGGGTCTGTATTTTAGGGTCTGTATTTGGGTCTGTATTTAGGTCTGTATTTTACTCAAAATACAATAATAGGGCTATGGCTTAAAAAAAAATGTTTTAGCCAGGAGACCTTTGTAAAACATGAAAAAGTTCTACATGTGACTAATAAATGGAAAAGCACAATTAGAAGCCCACTTTTGAACATAATTTAACTTGATTTAGTAAACATTTAGAATGGGACAATCTTCCTATCTGACTTTTTATTCTAACTCTTGTACTTGGGTTTGAATTTGCAAGCTTGGACATAAAAATTGCATTTTATGGCAACCTTAAAAAATTATTGGTCCCTGTTCACACTAAGGTTTGGTGGTGGCTATTTTCTGTTCTTTTTAATATTAGGGAGTATTGCGTGGTCATATCCCTTGTGTGACAGGACAGTGACCTGGCATTGTTCTTTGAGGCAAAAGAAAACCAAACAAGAACTACATGAAACAAAATACAAACAAAACAAAAATTAGATCTCCTTCCACATTACAGAATGAAGAGGTCTAGCTGATCTCAGATGATTTTAAGGCTCTTTTCCTTCCCTGAAGACCAGAGAGTTTAGGATATAAATATAAACTGAAATGTAGAGTAAGACATTTTCTGTCCTAAAATTTTATACTCAAACTGGGAGACACTGGAGAGATGAATTTCTTTCATCTCAATAGTGTCTCAAAATAGCTGAATCATTGTGCATCCTGTGCTTCTAAATAGTGACATTCTTTGCTTATTAAACCAAAGCATGTGCTGGAAAACCAAACTCCCAGGTTCTTAACCACAAGACTGACTAAGCATTGACACGTTGCAGCATTCACGTCTGCTTGTTTTGAAACAGTCAAGATCAAGAATGGTTATGAAGTATTGGCTGTAGTGCATGAGTGTAAGAACACATAAGCAACATGGCAGGCAAGAAGTTTCAAAACTGCTTTGGAAAATATCCGAATGATGGATCGATCTGCAAGCCTGCAAATTGCAGTTGAAATTGGTTTTTATAATTATGGTTTTTGGCCAACTGAGATTGGGAACTATAGAGAGTAAGTCAGAATTGACAAGAGTATATTGAATCATTAATTTAGATTTTTTTTTTCCTGAGGAAAAAGGAAAATGTTTCTCTCTGTTACCCAAGTAGTTACAGGAAAATGTCTTAAAGTGCAAGTTATAACAAGCATTTTTATTTAAGATTTTATTTTTTTATTGGTTAGAGAGAGAGACAAAGAGCACAAGCAGGGGGAGGGGCAGAGAGAGAGAGAAGCAGGCTCTCTGTTAAGCAAGGAGCCAGATGCGGGACTCAATTCCAGGACCTGGGAAACATGACCAGAGCAGAAGGCAGACACTTAATCGGACTGAGCCACCTAGGCATCCCATAATAGGCATTTTTCAAAAAATTAAATAAATAACCAAAAGTTGTTGACCTAGAACAATGATGGATCACCCTCTGACCTAAAGAATACAAGGACTGATTCACACAGACCCAACATGAGACCTTCTCATTTTGTTCTTCTTCACTTGTATTCTTCAACAGAATAATAAATTCTGGTGACTCTTACACACAATATGAAATTGGTTCTAGAAAGACAATCAACTGGCTGAGCCTAGACTAGAATCTTCATTGCTCTGGGCCTCATTTTTCACTCCAGACCATGCTGATAAAACCACTGAGGTTGCGGAGGTATTGTGACTCCTGAACGGGTCAGTAAATGGAAGACCTGGTGACTGGCACGTTGTAAGAACACAACTAGTTGTAATTTTCCCCGTCTCCCTAAGTAGGTGTTTGTTGATTGACTAAACAAATTATAGGATGAACAGTAGTTACAGTTTTTGCTTTTAAATTCAAAAACTCTGTGTAGCAAAATCTTGATAATAGTTGAATCTGGATAATAAGTATATGGAGATTTATTATCTAGTATTTTATCTATCTTTGTATGTGTTTACTCATAAGAAAAAAAATTTAAGCATGGACCTGGAAAAAATGCATAAGATACATTTCTAATCTTGCACTGCACTTTAAATTGCAATTTTAAAATTATTCTACATGGCTTGGAAGGATAGACACAATTATATATAAGGAGTGAGTGGGTGGGGAATGGTACTTGAGAACGATCCATGGGGATCTTCAATTTTTGTGGAATTTTTTTTATTATAAAAAAGACTTTTAAAATGACAATGATGTTTGTTATTGCTGGTCATTGGGTTCATGGATTTTAGTACTTTGAAATTTTTGTATTTAAAAATTTTTAAATTAATATAAAATCACCTTATTTTATAAAATCGTTATAAAGAATGCAAACAATATAGATATATACAAAGACAAAAGTAAAGTATCCCCCATTCAGAAATCATCATCTTTAACATTAAGTGTAGATGGTTCCATGTCTTTCCTTGCATTTGTACAAATAGAAGGATATAGATCATGTATTTATTAATACGTATGTATTAATATGTAACATGCTACTCTGGGGACACAAATAATGTGTATAATCTAGGGTTTGTTTTTCTAATTGTTTGTGTTCAATCTTTGATGGATATTCTAGAAAACTAGCTTGTTTGCATTTTCATTTATGAGACTTTAGACTATCTCTTAAAATATAGTATTTATTTAAAAATTTAGTATGCAGGGACGCCTTGGTGGCTCAGTGGGTTAAGCCTCTGCCTTCGGCTTGGGTCATGATCTCAGGGTCCTGGGATTGAGCCCCACATCAGGCTCTCTGCTCAGCAGGGAGCCTGTTTCCCCCTCTCTCTCTGCCTGCATCTCTGCCTACTTGTGATCTCTCTCTGTCAAATAAATAAATAAAATCTTTTTAAAAAAATTTAATATGCAGTAACTAACTTTAAATGAGTCTTAAGTAACTTAGGTTTATTTGCATATAAGAGATATTTTTAGTTATTTAAAATAGATCTCATAATTTGAAAGTAAGCTTAAATTGTATCAACATTTGTATTTCACTAAAATGCAAGCTCCAGGAGGGCAGGGATTTATTGAATTATTGCATATTAATTAACAATATTTTCCTGGCCATTTGAAATTTCATGACACAGTCAATTATGTTATACTGTTTGTTTTGAAATTAAGCATCATGTCAATGCAAGGGAAATATTAGAGAACAATTTAAGCATAGCACAGATTTTTTGCTTGCTCGTGGATCATTTACTCAACCAGAATACCAGGTGAATACATTAAGCTATAACCAGCTGACTTAAGCCATATAGGAATACACAAGACACAAATACACATACACCTGAGACATCTGCCAGCTACCTTGGTTCACCACAGGTTATCCTGCAAGAGTAGGTTCTGCTATTCTTTGGCAGTGGCAAACTTTTCTGTATAAAAACACAACCTTCAGCATCCTGAGAATGTCTAAGCATCTTGATTCAACATGTCAAATAGTGCATACAAAAGGAAAGGTTCAATAATGAAGAGAAACTTGAAATAATCAAACATTTCAAAAGAATCAGGAGAATATGTATATTTCCAGCAGAAATAAGGGAATGACCTACATTGCTTATCTACAGGCAGTGCTGCCACAATAAAAGGAACATCTATGGTTGGAATAACTTCCAAGTATTACAAGTCAAGAAAAACAAGACCGAAAAAAATAGAAGAAATGGAAAGATTGTAGAGCATGTGGATTGAGGACCAAACAAGAAATAGTTTCCCACAATCAAAAAGAAAGTTCCTATCTCTGTGCAAACACCTTGAAAGGAAATCTCCATACCCTGCAGAAGTGCTCCTTTTACCACTAGTGGTGGCTGGTTTGGTGGTTTCAAACATCACTGACCCTGATGTGTGGTCCACCTGGTCTATCTGGCCAGAAAAAATGAAAAAGACTCTACCCAGTTAGCTAGATCACATGAGCTTGTTAGGCATGTTAGAAAGAAACATGAGAACCTGAACTACATAAACATAGAAAGGTGAGTTCATTTGCTGCATATAGGTCACTTGGAGGAAAAGGAAGTGAAGGTGTCTACCTTTGATTCATATCAAGAGAAGACCATTTATTGGATCCATGGATCTGGCTTGTCTTGCATTTTTCATCATGAATGTCTGGTGAACTTACTGCTTGACATGATAGGAGCTGCTCGAAAGTGAATGGCCTGCTTGTGCCAAGTTAACTGCTGTTTCGTCAGATTGAGAATTATAGGACACTGATTGGTCCAACATGTACCCACCATCCCATTCCTGTGTTGCTCAAAAAGTTGTAATTTCTTTTTTTTTTAAAGATTTAATTTTTTATTTCATAGAGCACAAGCAGGGGGAGAGGCAGAGGAGGAGGGAGAAGCAGACTCCTGCAAAGCAGGGGAAGCCTGATATGGGACTCAATCCCAGGACTCTGGAATCATGACCTGAGCTGAAGGCAGTGGCTTAACCCACTGAGCCACCCAGGTGCCCTGAAAAAGTTGTAATTTCTTAAGAAGTCATTTAAATTCACTGAATCTAGAACCAAAGGGAAAAAACAAGACTGTTATTGATTTGTTCCAGTAAGTCCAGATATTTAGATTCAAACTGTACATGAAGCAGTGTGTCATTATTTGCATCTGTCTGTCTAGGAGTAATTCTGAGCTCTATCATTTGTGTATCCTTAGGCAACCTCCTTCACTTCCCTGTACCTCAGTTTTCTCATCTGTAAAACAGGGACAATAGAAGTGTATATTTCAAAAAGTTGTAAGGATTAGATGACACAGTATTTTAGTATTCTTAGAAACATGCCTGGCACATAGTAAATGCTCAGTAAATGTCTGATGCTGGTAGTAGCGGTGGTAGTAGCAGTCATAGTAGTAAATGAGGTTCGAGAAGATGGCAATGAGATAATGCATTAATTTCCCATTGCTCAACTCTTCTGAACATGGTGGAGTCACACAATGAGAAGAATTACAGAGCTATTTATTTGAGTTGCTGTAGTCTGTCTTTTGAGTGTTAATCTCTGGTTGTGTCTGAGACATCAAGTATTTGCCCTATGCATACGGCTCGGTTTTGCAAAGAACTAAGCTGGAAGTCACCCAAGGAAACCTGGTATTCTAGGAATTTTGGAGATTGTATATGAATGACATAATTATTCTGAAAATTGCCCATGTGTCCAAATGCTTGACAGTGTTGGGGCTGTCTGACTCCACTAAGGAGAACCTGTAATGTATTGCTGGGAACCACTGTGAATTTACATGTAATTCCCAGGGCCACTCTTGGTGTCTTGTTTTCCAGATACTATTCTTCAAAAGTATTACCGTTCTTACGTGATTTTCCTGATTTAAAGCCAGCAAAGATTGCATGTCTTCTCCATAGAGAAGATTGCATGTCTTCTTCCAACTCCATCATAAAATGCAGATTATTAGATTAATGAAAGTCTCATGTATAGTAAGTACTCATAATTGGGTGTGTGTATTAGTTTCCTACTGCTTTATAACAGAGTACCACAAATAGTGGCTGAAAACACCACAAATTCATTATCACATAGTTTTTGTGGGTCAGGAGTCCAGGCACAGCTGAACTGGCACACTGCACTCCTCATTTGGAGTCCAAAGCCCTCTTCCAAGATTTTCAGGTGGTTGGCAGAATTCAGCTCCTTGTTGTTGTAGGACTGACATTCCCATTATCTTGGTCACTGTTAGTTGGGGACTTCTTTCAGCTCACAGAGACAGTCCTTGGGTTGTGGCCCCCATAAGCAGTTCACAGCATGGTATCTGCTTTCTTCCAGACCAGTAGGAACATGACTCTCTAATTTTCAATCCCTCTCTGGTTCTACAATCTTATATAGATTAATAATCACAGGTGATTATTCTAGCACCATTTGCCATATAATGTTAATCAAGAAAGCCTCTGTCCCATCCCATTCACAGGTCTGCCACACTCAAGGAGAGAGGATTATAGCATGTGTAAACCAATGAGACAGGAATCTTGGGGGCCATCTTACAATTTTGCTTATGTGATAAAGTGAGAAATCAGATACAGCAGCAGGTAATCAAATGGACATTAGCAAAGACATGAGAATCAGAGAAGTCTAGTGCGGGCTGTAGGCACATTCTTTAATTTTCTCGAGTCTCAAGAGAAGCCAAGTTCTCATTGGTATGGAAGGTCAAAGGCATATTCCAGGCCAGAAGCCTAGACATACATGAAGAAACTCGCATATTATATGAAAACAAAGGCTGGTATAGACCCTGTGGAATCCAGAAGGCCACAATTCAATCTCCACTACAAAATTTATGAGATTATTTGTCTGGGATTTCCAATGTATTCTATGAGGTATCATCAGAAGATGAAATGAGAAAATGAGACAATGGGATATAGTTGCTTGGGAAAGTGTAATTCTCCCAAGGCAAAAGGAAAAAGTAGTGACTTCCTTGGTAGGATAAAAAGGCCAAGAGCTATAGTGGGGTTGGCCACCACCTATGTAGGCAGAAACCAGATGGCAACATCTATACCACGGATAACATCTGATGATTGTAGCATGTGAATATTGTAGCCAATATCATTTACATTTATATCAACTCTCTGTTCTTAATCTTAGATAATTCTTCCATATTTATACACTTATACATTATACATATGCACTGTTTGCCCAGTGTCATGCCAAGTCTTTTTCATTTCCTTTCTCGTTACTTGAGAGGCTCTAGACCAGCACTGTCCAAGAGAAATATAATGCAAGTCACATATGTAATTTTAAATTTTCTAATAGCAACATTGAAAAATAAGACATGGGCAGAATTAACTTTAATGTTTTACTTAACCCAGTATTTCTAAAATATAATCATTTCAGCCTATAGTCAATATAAAAGTTATAATGACATATTCTTTATCTTTGTGCTAAGTCTTTGAAATCCACGTATATAACCCATCTTAATTCAGACCAGCCACATATGGCTAATGGCTACCATATTGGACAGCACAACTCTAGGGTTCTAGCTAAGGCCTCGGATCATGGGCATTTAATTTCAACTCTCATTCTCTCTGCGCTCACTTTCTAGCTCATCTTGCCAACCCCAGGCTTTCTTCAGTATTGCCTTGTGTAATAGGAATTATTAAAGATCCCTCTGTCCTGCCTCTTATTTTCTGCTGTGAACTCTGTTGGTAGACCAAGTATATTAGGTTAATTGAGGATGAAACTGTGTTCCCCTTTGCTCTGATTTCTTCCCAAACTTTGGGATCTCTTAAAATTCCAAAGGGTCTTCAACCCTTCTTTGATCCTCTGTCTCAAGAGAGACATTTTTTCCTTTCACTTCTCCCTCACAGTATAATATATGCTTTCCTTTCTATGTCCAACATCTAAATCATTGATTCAGGTATTATATCTCATTGGGGCTTCTTACTTGTTCCAAAATTATTCTTAACACTGCATTTATAGCTGAGCATTGTTATCCTTATCAGTCATTAAACATTTATTGAAGACTCACTCTGTTGCTAGACAAAGAGGAATTCCATAAATGTTTCCATACATACACATGTAAAATAATCAACCAAGGGCACCTGGGTGGCTCAGTTGGTTAGGCAACTGCCTTCTGCTCAGGTCATGATCCTGGAGTCCCAGGATCGAGTCCCACATCGGGCTCCCAGTTCCATGGGGAGTCTGCTTCTCCCTCTGACCTTCTCCCCTCTCGTGCTCTCTCTCTCTCTCAAATAAATAAATAAAATCTTAACAATAATCAACCAATAAATCTGACATATGACCAAATATATATGACCAATGACCAATATATATATATAAAATGGTCAGTATAACATATGATGGAAGCCATGTTGACAGATAATAAAGGCCATAAAATTTCAGAGCTAGAAGGTGCAATTCAGGCCACCCTGTTAAGGAAAGACTGCTGCAAAATATCCACAAGGCTTGCGCCCTCTTGGAATGATGAGTGGCAAGGAAGGAAGATGCTTCCCCACCTGAGCAAAGCATGGGAATGAGAACACACAAGGCAAAAATGTGCCTTTCCAGCTCCTTCAAAATAGGAATTAAAATCAGATCCTTTACCGTACAGGCTGTTCTGGTGTCTCTCAACCTCACCCCCCCCAACAGTTCTTAACCCCGGTTGCTCATCAGAAAATGCCAGTGCCTGGGCCCCACCACAGTAAGTAATTAAATGAGTGGTCTCTAGAGTGGGGCCCCAATCAGAAATGCAGTGTTAAGACCTGCAGTCTAAATTCTGTTCCACTACTTGGCTCTATATTTGAACCCATGCTAGGAAAAGTCTATTCCTTACCACACACAGTCATGTTATTTTAGAGCCAAAAGGGACCTCACATTATTTTGTCCAACACTTCCATTTTACCAATGAGGAAACAGGTCTAGTAAGATTAAAATCACACAGCTCTTTAGGGGCACAGCTAAGACTAGAACTTTGCTTTTAAGTAACACTGTCAGCTGAACTGAGCAGACACAGAATGGAACACTAACACCAGCACTACTGGCCCCGGCAGACAGGGATGATCAAAAGCACAAGAGTAACCAGCGCAGAAGGACAGCCAGTAGTCAGCCAGGAAGGAACAAAGCAAAGGTCTGGCAAACAAACAAGGATAATTCAGAAACCATGGAGGAACAACATAAAACAATGACTCTCAAACTTTAATGTGCATCAGAATCAACTGGGAGCTTATTGGAAGGGTATCTTCTTGGGTCCCTTCCAGTCTCAGTAATTCTAGGGTGGGGCCAGGGAAGGGACAGTCTAACAAGTTACCTGGGTGACACTTAACATCAATGACTTGAGGATACCTGCTGGGAAGCACTAAACATTAATCTGAGGTAGAAGGGTAATGTTGTCTTCCAGGGACTGGCTTCTTGGCCATTGGAGAGTAAAGACTCAAGGGTGGATTGGTTATGGGGGCACCCCTACCAGCCGTAGGAGGTCAGGACCTGGATAGGAAAGAACAACAGAGATCACCCCTGCAGGAATAAGTATATTTAGATTTGAAATTTAAAGTTGGGTAGCCACCAACAGTAACATTTGTGTTTGTGTATTGAATTGTAATCCTCTGGATGAAAGAATGCTTTTAAAAACTGAATTCTCCAAAAGGCTCAGCTTTGTAAAAGACAAGCCACAAGTACAGCGACGCCATCTCTCTATTATTTTTAAATTTACCAAGAAGTTTTAATATAGATTTCCTCATCTGAATCTTCGAGCACCCTTTAGAGTGGAATGAATAAGTGATACTACCTCTGCTTGACTGATAAATAAACATGCCTGAATTTATCTAAGCAACAAGGAGGGAATGAATGCTTACATTCTCTAAACCTGGCTACTAGCGAGGCTCCGTAGCTCAGGGGTTAGAGCACTGGTCTCGTAAACCTGGCTACTGTGGAAGCAGAATAATAAATGTGGTTTAGTCTGTGAGCTTCGGAATCAGGCAGGACTGGGTGGAATGTTAGTCCCCATATGAGCAAGGGGACCTGAACAATTTGCTTACCTTCTCTGGGTTTCGATTTTTCTCATCTGTAAGATGGAGCTGTAGAACCTTCCCCAGGGGGTTGTTGTGAAGATTAAGTGAGGTAATTTCTAAATACTTCTGGCAAGTAGGTCCTGAGTTAGGTATACCTCCTTGAGAATAAGTAGAGAAAACCAGCTTTAAGCAAATGATTATTTTTGCATATGGAACACATACCAAAGTTAGGATCTATTCCAATTAATGAGTAGAATATTGATGGCATTTTTATCTTCTGGGTTGCCTAGCAACCAAAACTAACGCAATACCACAAGCTACGAGAGTTGTTGTTTTTAATCAGATTAAAATTCCACTGCTCTTAAGGAACTCAATTTCTATGAAGACAAAAGGATTCCCCTATGAGTTTGGAGCTGTGCCAGACATTTAAATAAGCAGTGTCCACCTCCTCAGTGATTTTGTACCAAACTGCCTTGGATGTTGGAATAGTCCCTACTTCTTCTCCCCTGGGTGACAGAAGATTTAGATCATCCATTAAATCGGAGAGAGAATAGGCATGGAGAAGGCAGCCTGCGCGTACCTGGATAGCAGGGTACTCAATCAACGCTCCCCGAAGGCTAGAAATACAAAAACATTTGTCTTTGCCCCTTAAGAGTTTCAGAAGCTAGGAGAGGAAGTCCGCCAGTGTTGAATAATAATACAGCAAATTATTTCATGAGTGCCTTTCTAGGTCTATCTCCCTGGCTTTGGCGGTGAGCGTTACGGATGGAGCGGTACACATGGATATGGAAGGTCTTAAATATTCGGTGTTAGGATTATGATTTTCCTGGCAAACCAATCCGGACAGGATATCCCAGTGTGTCCCAACACGTTCATATCCGATTCCCAGCCTTGAAAGGTGGCCCTGCCTGCTGGTGAGGGCATGGCATTGAGCGGACTGGGACTCCCACCTCGCGGCTGGGACTTCCTGCCTCTCTTACCTCAAGCCGGTTCTGGGCCGATCTTGTGCCCTGCTTTTCTCATTTGCAAGCAGGGCATGATGATTTAGAGTTGGTCTCCCTCACAGCAACAAGTCTAATGCAATGAGATAATAAATGTACAAGTTGTAAATAGACAAATGCAATTTCTGAGCTAGTCTTAATCAGTTGGTCCCAATTCTCCATCATATTTCTTGGAGCATGCTTGTACCTGCCTTTAAGATTCCTCTATAACTTATTCCTCAATAACTCAGGGTCTTACAGTCTAAGGAGTAGAAAGGGGGGAACTGGGGATTATTGTGTTTATTTGCACTTAATTTTTGTCTCCATCACTTGTCTGTGTGCTAATTTCTCTTACGGGGAAGGTGGAGAATCTTGTTGCTGGAGAATCCACTGTGCTACTTTGGCATCTCAACTTTTATTTACCCAAAAACAGGACTTAAGGCCTCCAGGCCCTCTAAGCAGGCAGCTGGCCGATGAATCACGTTCAGTCAGAGAGTGCTGCTGGCACACATCAGAGGAACACTCATGCCCGTCACCTGCCCCTGTCACTTCTTTCTCTTCTAATACATCTGTTTTGGTGACTGAATAAAAACACACCAAGGGGAGAAAGGCTGGGTGTGGAGTAATTTAATCAGGGCAAGTCAGCACTCCGTGTTGCTGTGTGGAGTGATACAGGATCAAGGATAGGAAGATGATTTGGTAGCAGCTTCTTGAAACAGAAGCCACTGGAAAGGACCAGAAGCACACTTCCTCTGATGATCACAATGGGTCACCCTCCTGGAGTACAGGTGGCCCAGTCTGTCCCCCAAGTCCCGATCGTCAGGGGACAAGATTCCCAGAAGCTCCCTTCTGCATTGCCGCAAAGGTTTTACATGGCCCTTCTCTGTTAGCGTCATTTTAACATTTTGTTGAGGATTATAAATTTTTAAGGAAGTTCAAACCGAAGTTCAGAGCTCTGCCAGCAGTGCTTTTTAATATTGGCTTTCGTGGCTGTGTTAGGTATCCTGAGGAACTGATTAATTTAAAATACCCTAGTTTTAAAAGTGGAACAGCAGGGAGACTGACATTTGCAGTCTGGTATTCTGCAGTTCTCACTACTCATTGTATTTTTTAAAAAATTTTCTTTGTTGTGAATATCCAGTAGTGTATAATTTTGTGTTGCGCTTAAAGAGGAGAAAGTAAACACTTTCAGGGTGCTGTTCTGCCCCGACTCACATCATCTCATAGAGTGATGGGGGAGGCACGAACTAGGAGGCATTGGGAGGGGCGGTTAAAGTACATTTGAAAGTAGCTTTGGTACAAATAACAATGCAAGTTCTAGGTCTGTGTTATTTACTTTTTCTTTTTTTAATGATTCAATGATTTAATGGTGATGCTGTTAAAGGCATTACTTGCTGAGAAAAGGATCCACTATCCAGGATGAAGAGCCAGAACTCCAACAGCGGCTCCTTTACTTCCATTTCTAGTTCTGTTGGTGATTATACTGTTCCCTTTTTTACTTCAGCCAAGTCATTTTCACCTCTCCGTGTGTATTTTTTTTTTTTCTATGAGACAAGATCTGTGATATTTGATATTTTATTAACAGGTGTTCTGGAAATGATCTCAAAAATAAAAGCACTAAATATAGCACTTAAGTTCAAGGCTTCTGAATGTTGTTATGTTTAAAAATCCAGTCTACTGAATGCTTCACAGTGAAACTATTTATTGTTAAGAAATCTGGGGGCAAATGATACATATCCTACAGCTCTATCATCCCGGGTGAATCTCTCCTGACTCAGATCACACATTAGCATTTTTACCATATGGCTCAAAGGGTAGAGAATATATGTGCAGGGGAACAAGTCGGTAACATTTTTTGACCATCTGGTAAATAAATGTGTAAGCAGCAGGAATTTTAATATTATTTACTTAGTTATATGGGTGCAGACTTTAACTTGAAATAACCTCTAATACAGTAAGGTAGATCTGAATTTATATGTCTCAAATAATTTTGATCTAATTCATGAAACAGAATCCTGGTCTACTCTGTGCTCTTAAAATCAGACTCCTGACATGGATGGAACTAGAGGGTATTATGCTGAGCGAAATAAGTCAATCAGAGAAAGACAATTATATGATCTCTCTGATATGAAGAATTTGAGAGGCAGGGCGGGGGATTGTGGTGGGGGTTAGGGAAGGAATGAAACAAAATAAAACAAGATGGAATCGGGAGGGAGACAAACCATAAGAGACTCTTAACCTCAGGAAACAAACTGAGGGTTACTGGGGGGTGGGGGGTATGGATAGGGTGGTTGGGTTTTGGACATTGGGGAGGGTATGTGCTATGGTGAGGGCTGTGAAATGGGTAAGCCTGATGGTTCACAGACCTGACCCCCTGAGGCAAATAATACATTATATGTTAATTAAAAAAATCAGACTCCTAATTACGTGTTTCTCGTGTTTATTGTTTTAGTAGGGCTCCTTACAGTGCCTCATTTAAAGTCTTTTTCATGAGAGGCCCCATGATTGGATCCAGCCTCCAGGCTTATGGGCAAAAGTTCTGCTCTATCCTGACCCCTGTGTGACCTGAGATAAATTATTTGGCCTCTCGAAGCCTTGAATTTTTCATCTGTAGAGAGTGAATACCATTGTCCAACAGTTCTCTGTGGGCCACGAAAGGCCATGGATTGGTGCATCAGAATCACCTGGGGGGGCCTGTCACAATAACTAACCCACAGACCCTCCCCTCAGACAGTCTGACTCCGTATGCCTGCACACAGCCTATGAGTCTGCATTTTTAGTCATTGTCCCAAGAGATCACTGAGCTATTATTATGAAGACGAGTTGATGACAGCACCTAGCTTTCTAGCAAAATATGTAGTTAGCTAGGTCTAATGAATATTAAAATGTTGAGAAATAATTTTTTATTATTATTAAACATAACCCTAAAACTATACATGTTCTATCCTAGAAACTTAACAGCCTTTGTGCCCTCTCTGTATTATTCCTTTTTTTTTTTTGTATTATTCCTTTTAACTAAAGCAAATATATAATTATGTCAAAATAAAATGTTAAAATATATTCTAACTTCATAGAAAACAGGATATCAACTTGAATAGTAATGCTGGGGATTCAGTTAAATATACCCCTCAGATTTCCTTGTCTAATTAGATCCTTTTTTTTCTTGTCCAGGAAACGTAAAATATCTGTGGACTAGATCTGAATCAGGAGCCCAGATGAACTTAAAGAAGCTAGCCTGGGATTTTTAGTTTTTCAAGATCTAATCACTCCAACCCCAGGGTCCAGGCTGTCCCTGGTTTTATAAGGACATAGGGAAACTCTGATGATGGAAAAACAAAGGACTTAATTACTTGCTTCCATATCATCTAATGTCAGCTGAAAAGTGAACAGCCATGGAGAGAAACTCAAGTCTGTGGACGAATCTGATAGATGAGCACCCAGTCTGCATCACCTGGAAACAGGAGGCCGAAGGAGCCATTTATCATCTTGCCAGTATTTTATTTGTCGTAGGTTTCATGGGTGGCAGTGGATTCTTCGGGCTCCTTTACGTCTTCAGTTTGCTGGGCTTGGGTTTTCTCTGCTCTGCCGTCTGGGCTTGGGTCGATGTCTGCGCGGCCGACATATATTCCTGGAATTTCGTCCTGTTCGTCATCTGTTTCATGCAGTTCGTTCACATTGCGTATCAAGTGCGCAGCATAACTTTTTCCCGAGAGTTCCAGCTGTTGTACAGCTCCCTTTTCCAGCCTCTGGGGACCTCGTTGCCCGTCTTCAGAACAATCGCTCTGAGCTCTGAAGTGGTGACTTTGGAAAAGGAACACTGTTACGCCATGCAGGGGAAAACCTCCATTGATAAACTCTCCTTGCTTGTTTCTGGAAGGTTCGTACTCTTGGTCCTTCCTCTATCGTAGTTATTTCCATGGTACGAGCTACTGGCTGGTGTTTCTTTTTGCTACACTTTTCCACCTTAACGTAACACAGTCCTGGGTGCTTTTAGAACCATGAGGCATGAGAAACCCCTGGACACGTGTGTGAGTCACGGACATAGGCATTTAGAGTACATGCTGTTATTTACTCGAAGCAGGATATAATCTAGAGCCTTAATATTTCTTCTTAGAAATCAAATGTACAAATGGGTTTGTCCGGATATGCTGTTTGTTTCCAAGCTAGTCACTGAGCATCAAGAACAGGACGGTGCCAGCTTCAATTAATAGAATACTCAATGTGGGCATCCAAAGTACTTTAAATAAAAGACTCTGATGGGGCGTTCTTTCAAGTAATAGAGGACATTTAAGTTCTATAATGATCAATTTTTTCAGTAAATTCTAGAATTGCCCACTTGCTAGAAGCAGGGGGTGCACCATATATATTTTTTATATTTGTAGGTATATAAATTTTAAAAACACAATGTTCGGGGGAAGAAACAATAATGTTTAAATGTCTTTAAAAGCTTAAATATTTAGTCAACAGAGGTATCTATAGTGATACTCCTTTATATTCTGCAGTGTTTTCCTACTTAATTTAAAATCTGAGTGGCATTGAAACTTTGTCTTGAAATATCTTGAAATATAATAAATCCACACAAATGGGCACATACCATCCATGTACACCTTGATGCGCTGATGAATTTCACCCAATATTCTAGAATCCCAACGGTGAGGAACATCAGTACATGTTCAATCTTACAGGAGATTTTGTCACTTACTGTAATGTATGAATTTAATATTTTAGCCTACAAAATTTTAAAAGCACAAAGGCCACCAGAGATCTAAAATACTGCTCCCTCCCCCTTGCCTCCAGTTATGGGCTTGCTTTCTCCTTCTCTCACAAATGATGTTCTTTGTGTTTGGGTAGGATCAGAGTGACCGTTGATGGCGAATTTCTGCATTACATTTTCCCCTTCCAGTTCTTGGATTCTCCTGAATGGGACTCACTGAGACCCACAGAGGAAGGCATCTTTCAGGTAAGGGATAACTGGACTACAGAGTGAGCACTGCCTCTTCCAAACAGATGTTTGTTTAAAAACAGGCAAACAAATAAAGCAGCCGATGACAGAGCAATGATTTATATTCAACTTTGGAGTGTACTTTGCAGCATGCATTGACTTCCCAGTTCTCTTGCTGATTACTGTGTCTGTGGAGGGCCAGTGACAAGAAAAAGAACGGGTTTTGTATATGGCAGAAAGAGTCCACAAAAGATGCCCTTCAATTTTCCTTTGCTTAGCTGCATATATGCAAAATATAATTGAGATTTGACTATAAACAAAACACTGCCACTGACACAGTGTAGAGAAACACCAAGAATTTAAAAGTCTGCCCTTATTACAAAAATGAGTGATTCTTAAGATTTAAAATGCTAATAGATTTCAGTTGTTTTCTAGCAAAAAAAAAAAAAATGCTAAACTTACCTTCACTACTCTGCTGCTGTGTCTGATAATTTCGAAAGATACTTACTTCGGTGGATTCTACTATGGTATATTGTTTTCCTAGAATGAATACATGTAACATACGTGTGTGTATGCAACTATAAATTCATATACATATGCAGAATAGGTAAATAAATTCCATTTTGTGCTACAGAAATGATTAGAATTAAATATTTGTCTGCAGTCTTTGGGACTGACTTGGAAATACTTCCCTAACGTTCACCAACTTCATTATTTTTTAGTATCAAGTAGCTCTCACTTCAGGAAAAGACAAAAATACATCCACCCAGATTTTGAAAAGAGATGAATTGGGAATGGGCACAACGTTGTGATTGTTCATGTTATAAATTATGTATTTACCAAGACATTTTGTAGTTTCTCCCCATTTTTACCCTATATTGTGAGTCAGTTTTTTTAACCTAAGAAATCAGCAAGTGAAAGTCATTTAAAATAGGGGCAAAAAAGGGGGGGGGGCAGAACTTTAGTTGTTTCCTAATCTTTGTTTTTTATGTGGCCTTACACTTTTTTTTAGGTAACCCTCACAGCAGAAACTGATTGTCGATATGTGTCTTGGAGGAGAAAGAAATTGTATTTGCTCTTCGCTCAGCATCGTTACATCTCCCGCCTGTTTTCAGTTTTAATTGGCAGTGACATTGCAGATAAACTCTATGCCTTGAATGACAGGGTATATACAGGAAAAACATACCACTACGATATTCGGTTACCCAACTTCTATCAAATGTCAAGTCCAAAAATACGCAAATCACCCCTGATAGAACATTTCCGGAATTCTAGACAGGGTTGTGATAAGTGATATCAGAGTCGGAAGTTTGATAATCATAGAAAAGGCCCTTCTCATCATTCCCCAAATGAAATACAGAAAATTGCACTCAGTATTAATTTTATAAATCAAACTCAGAGGCAAGATGCCACCACCAGCTGTTTGACTCATTTCAACTTCTGCATTGTGAATAAAGTTTACAAATTTCTCTGTATTTCTTATTGGAATAAATGCGGAGGGGGGAACTGAATAACTGTGCGCAGTTTCTCCTTTTCTGTGTCAGAACTGGAAGAATGGAATTTTGTGTTCTCAAATATTTCCTCAGATCTATTCAAATCTGATGTCCTGCCCTATTGAGCTGGGCAATGCTTCTCAAGAAGCAGCTAGAAAGTGCTCTCAGCATGAGAGTGGGCTGTGACTGTCCACATCAGTGTTTCCAGAACTGACTTTTGGCCACAACCTCTGACAAAAGCAAGGTGGATTACTGTGGTAGGTAGCGGTTATTTATTTTAAATGTGAAGTTTTTTACTATGACTAGAAAGTAGAATAAATGCAAGAGACGATATGTCCATCTTGAAGGCTATTTTATTGCAACAGATACTTTATCAGCTCAATCTTTCAGTAACATTTTAAAAAGAGGCATTTCGTGGAAGACAAAGATGTATATTAATTACGGAGTAAAAAGAATACCCGGGAACAAGTAGTAAAAACGTTGCACAGTGTTTCAGTCTCACACGGTTGGCCGAAAGAGCAAGTGTGAATGGTCTGACTGGACAGCAAGGGACCCGTAGTGAAAGCTCTACCCACCACACAAACACGGGAGACCCTTTGACATCGTAAAGAAGAGCTACCAGACAGATGGGCAATCTGATTCCTATCTTCAGAAAACTGGTTCTCTGAAGATCATGAGCAGGCCACGTTCCTTGGTAGAAAGATAAATCATTAGACATTTAACCAATATGTATTGAGCACCTGCTTTGGCTCCACGTGCTGTCCTGAGCACTAGTAATACCTCAGGTAACAGATCCCATCCCTCAAAGAATTTACATTCCAGGGTGAGAGAGACTAATAATAAAATAAAACAGAAAAACCTGGAGTTAAAGAGTGTCACCATGGAGGGAGAGATATTAATTAGGGACGGTAGGTAGAATGGGGCATTGTCATTTTAATAGGATGGTCAAAGAAGGCCTGAATGACGGTAACCTTTGAATAGAGACCTGAGGGAAGTAAAGGAGCAATCCACGCAGACACCTGGGGAACGCACAATCTGGGCGAGCAGAGAGAAAGCAAATGGGTAGGCCTTTAGGTCTGAGCAGGACCAGCTAGAAGGCAGCATGGCTACAACAGAATGAGCACTAGGGAGAAATGACAAAGAGAATTTGGGGCAGATTGGCTGGGGCCCAGTAACTCACTGTAAGGACTTTGGCTTTTATTCGGAGAGTGACCAGAAGCCACTGGGGAGTTTTAAATAGAAGGTGGATGATTGACCCTATTCAATAAATTCAACTATCACATTGGTCAGCCTAGTGAGAACACACTGTGGGGGAAGGGGAACAAGAAGAGTGGACTTGGAAGGGGAGATGAGGGTTAAGTGTGAGGTGCCTGTTGGGTTGGAGGCTTGGGAATGCAGGAGGAACAATAGAAATGACCGCTTCCAGGCCCCACCCCCTCCTTAACCCTTGACTCTCCCACCAAAAGGATGTATGCCCAGGACACGTCTCTATAAGTAACCCGATACCTATGCAGGAAACGGGAGCATCAGAACTCCCCCATAGCCTCTGATCACCAAATACCCTACTTTATATGTTTGTAAACCTATGCCCTGTCTTAACCCAGATAAAAAAGACTCCCCCGACCCACTCCCAGCGCTTCACCGACTCCTCTCCAGAGTCCCGGAACCTCGCCCAACGGCACCTTTAATAAATCTTGCCTTGTGCCTACCTTGCCTGGTGTCCTGTTTATCTCGCCTGTAAAACCTACCATGCCTACTAGACACTTAAGTAGAATAAATAGTTGGATGAGTCTAGAGTTCAAGAGAAAAGTCTGGGCTAGAGATAAAAACTTGAGCGTATGTCACCTACAGATGATATTTTAAAGCCATGAGACTAGATGAGATGGCCAAGGCAATAAGTGTAGTTTCAGAAGAAAAACTATTGGGAGGACCTTTCCTTGGAGCACTCCATTGTTAAGAGGACAGGGAGATGCGGAAGAGTCAGCAAAGGACAAGAGAAGGGGCAGCTAGTGAGGTAGGAAGAAAACCAGAAGTGTCAGGTCCTGGAAGTCAAGTGAAGAAAGTGTTCAAGGAGAAGGGAGCGATGAACCGTCTCAAATGGGGCTGACAGGTCAGGTGCTGTAAAGTCTGAGAAGAAACCATAGGGTTGAGCAGCATGGAGGTCCATGGTGAACTTGACAGGAACAGTTTTAGTGCAGTGATTGGGAACAAACACTTGACTAAAGCAGGTTGAGGGGAAAGGAAAGGCAAGAAATTAGAAAAGCAAGTACAAGTAAGCTTTTCGAGGAATGTTGATGTGAAGTCTAATAGAAAGAACAGTAGCCTGAGCAGGAAGTGGGGTCAAGAGAGAAAAGGCTTTTCATGGTTGGTTGTAAGATAAGGGAAATAATGATGTATCTGTATGCTGATGGGAATGATCCAGGAGAGAGGGGCGAATTGCTGGAGGGATGACCTTGAGCAGGTGAGTGATGATGGGATCCAGTAAACTTAAACAGGAACAGGGACAATCAATCATTAGGAAGAAGAGCAGGCAGAAAGTATGGGGGGAGCGGTTGCTGGCAAATGAGAGATGTACTGGGAGCTTGTGGAAGTTTCCTCATGATTCTCTTTTCTCAGTGACCCAGGAAGCAAAGTCAGCAAGAAGAGTGGGGGAAGAAGTATTGGGGTTATGTAACATACATTATCTTTCTGTACATTAGCATCTGCTGCAAGTGGGACAGTGTGACAAGGTCTGAATCATTAGTCTGGATGAGCTCCTGAACTCAGCCAGTTCAGCACAAACTAAAGGAGTAGTTGGAGAGGTTGGCTCCCAGGCCCACATGGCCATCATGGGCAGCTATTACGCAAGCAGACACAATGGCAGCTCTCTGCTGGGTACAACAGAAGGCCTTCAGCTATTAAAGTACAGAGAATCCTAAGGAGACACCACACCTTAAGTTAGTACCAGCTAATAATTTCACAGGTGTTCCTGACGGGAGAGCTTTCTAACCAGGAAAATCAACCGAGAACAAACCACAGAGAATATGGGATGTAGACTTTTGGTTCAAATCATGTTGGCAGAGGGAGCAGAAGAATTTACGCACAAATTTTCCAGAAATCTAACCATTTTAGGATGACAACGAAAGAGTACCAACAGAACAGGCTAAAGGGATGTTGAAAGAGGAGGTACGGAGATGAACCTGACCATCCTCCCACTTGTGCGTAGGGCCAGCAGCAGCCCTCCTCTGTAGAACAGACACACGACCATCCAACACCTTGGTTTGCACCCAGGTGTTCTCACTTCCACAACAATACCAAAGTATCAAATCCCTCTACTAGCCTCCATGTACACACACTGTATATGTGGTTTGAAATGTCTAGCAAACCACAGTTTGCTCTCTCAAAATACTCTGATCACTTGAGACAGAAAGAAAAAAACCACAGATACCAAAAAAAAGTACCCCTGAAGCACAATATCACAGTGCCCTTAAAATTTAATTTCTATTAAAAATTGGGCTCATTTTCATCTCAGCCTAATTGTCTTCAGCCCTAAATCCCTTTGATTCCTTTATCACTGGTGAAAGTGCAGTAAGATGAGGGACTGTTTGTTTCCTTGTGTTAAAATGGTTTTCTGGCTTTGTACACAAGCTCTGTACATGCATAAATAAATGAAGCACCTTGTTCAAAAGTACGAAGAATTTTAAACGGGGAAAGTAGAGCACTGAACCAACTGAATGCAGGGCTTCTGTAAGCCTGAGGCCCTTTGCATGCCCACAAAGCTGATCCTGGTCAAGAGTTGTCCTTATGACTTAAAGAACTGGGGTGACTGTAATTTTCTGTCCTAAATTCCTTCCCTGAGAAGGAGCCTGGGGCGGGGGGTGGTGGGAAGGAAGAAGTGGCTTAAAGCGAGCCCATGAACACTCACCCCAGTTACCTAGGCAAGTTGCCAGAGGCTGCGGGCCCTGTTTGCTTAACCTTCACTGCAGTTGGATATTTGAAGGCTTCTCGTTCCCCTCAAGAGCTTGTCCTTTGAACTTGACTTCACCTCCACACAAAGCACCAGGAAGATTTGCCCTGGACTTTGCACCTCAAGGAACTCATGGTGCTAAAATTAATCCACCATAAAGAATACCGTGATGCTCTCTCAGCACTTACGGGCTGAGGAATTTTCTCTCCCCTTCAACAAAGGAGCAGAAGGCAATTCAGTTGCTCTCAGCTCATCTGGATAAGCTTTGGATGTCATTTTGTCACACTGCACAGAAGCAGAAGGACAGAATTGATTTGACAGAGCAGTTACTAAGTGAAATCCCCCAATCTAGCTGGCAAGAGCCATAAGAAAAACATACTAAGCAGACAATACAAATTATAACAGCGATACATTATACACCACGTACTTGAGACCACTGGTTTGACCAAGGACATAAATACACATGTGGCATTGGATTGCACTGACTGGGTTCCACATCGCTATAGGACACATGGTTATAGAAGAAATTAACCTTCAGAAATGCTGCTCTCAAATTAATATTTTTTAGCAAATGACAGCTTACTGAAATGTGGGCCATCAGTGGGCCCAATTCCCTTATTTTTCTTCCTTCTACTAAAATTTAATACCTACATATCAATAAAAAATACAAATAAATATTAGTATCAGATAGACTTATAATAAAATACAAGTTCAAGTTGATAGAACTGTGTGTGATTTCAAGTTCAAAAATCTTACAATAATGAAAAGATGTTGCAAGTCTGAAATACTACTTTAGCTCTTAGTCATCTATGAGTGTTACTATCATTTTAATGCGGGATTGTACATTTGCATGTAACATTTTCAATTTAATCTGAGGTTTTATTATTATGCTAAATCTGACTAGTTTTAAAACCTGCTAGCTATTAAAGAGTGACAGAGAACTTTTTCCCCCCAAAGAACTGATTATTTGTGTCTTGAACTATAATTTTTCTCTTTATTTCAATTTACACTTTAGTGATCTTAATAAATGTAATCTTATTTTATTCATAGGATTCCAAAACTATTTGTTTTTACATACTTTTACAGTAGGATTCTAGCCCCACTTGATAAAATGTGAGATGCTTTGTATGATCTAACCTGTGATTATCACTCTTACTAAATATAAAATTATCTCCCAAATTATAGAATCACAAAGCAAAATCTTACATTGATTTAATACTTTATAGTTTACAAAGCATGTCCACATATTTCCTTTACTTGTTTCTTGAAAGAATCCCACTTTATGGGTAAAAATTAGAGAGGCTGGATTACAGTAAGTGGTGACACTCAATTTCACCGTGTTCTTCCAAATCAGTGTGCTTGCACTTTGCACGCTACACGGACCATGGTGCTGAGTGACTTGAAGGGAGCTAAGATGCCCCCAATCTGAACCAAAAGAAAAGTCAAAGCCAAGAGGCTAATTATACATCTGCTGAATTTGTTGGTGACAGCGCGGGGATCTAAATATGAACCTTTCTTCTTCAGAACCATCAGAAACTCACTTGAGTTCAAATGAGGCTTATAAGTAAAATGTGCAATTAAATGTAACCTTATTAAAATGGCTATATGAAAGAGCATGGCCCAGCTTCTCTGAAGCAGTTTGTTTGTTTAATTCGAGAGGAGAGAGAGAGCATGAGTAGAGCATGAGAGAGCAGAGCAAGAAGCGGGTCTCTGCTGAGCGGCTGAGCAGAGAGCCTGATGTGGGGATCGATCCCAGGACTCTGGGATCTTGACCTGAGCCAAAGGCAGATGCTTAACTGACTGAGCCACCCAAGCACCCTCTTTGAGGTCGTTTAAATAAATTCTTTAAACCTGGGATTTGTCCCCTATCGTTTCAGATATTTCCATATCTTATTTGTGATCTCTCCAGAAATTTTACTGAGAAAATTTTACTTCCTTATCTCAGGCCACCAAGCTTTATGTGCCATGACCCCCCAACTTACAAGTAAATTAATTTAGTGTCCCCCTGTAGTGCTGTTTCTCTCTCTTTTCAAAGATGGAATAAAACTACATGCACGGTGAAACTTTGTAAACAGAAACATCTTCAAATAGTAGCCAGTGAGGTCTCCAAGATACAAAAGATATTTTTCAGTGCAGTATAAGTGGACATTTGTGAGGAACAGGGTATTACTATGGGTAGGAATCGGGTCATCTGAGATCAAAGTTTAGCCAATGTATGAGCATAATATCTATTTTTCGGTGGAAAGGAATTTTCTTTTCAAACTCCCCCACTAGTCTATATCTGTTTGGGAACAGTGCCTGGTACATGGTAGCTGCTTTGTAAATATTTATTGAATCAAAGGAAAGTAATTGCATCTGTTCTTGAATCCATATCTGAATTTTATTTTTTTTATTTTTTTTTTAAGATTTTTATTTATTTATTTGACAGAGAGAGATCACAAGTAGACGGAGAGGCAGGCAGAGAGAGAGAGAGAGGGAAGCAGGCTCCCTGCTGAGCAGAGAGCCCGACGCGGGACTCGATCCCAGGACCCTGAGATCATGACCTGAGCCGAAGGCAGCGGCTTAACCCACTGAGCCACCCAGGCGCCCCATATCTGAATTTTAATACTGACTCTCCCTCCCAGTTGGACTTTGACTATGCAGTGCCACTGGCAGTTTTCTCATTAAATAAAATTAAAGACCTGTAATAATATTTTTCTATGTATCATTTTTTCTGCATGATACAGAACTATTCTATCTTTAAGTGACTTCAAAGCCACACTCTTTTGCTGATGTAGAACTGAGTTTCAGCAATATTTGTTCAGAATGCACAGTTATTAGTTTTCAGGTTCCAAGATCATTCTCTGGGTTGAAAATTTGCAAGCTGATTTAGCTTAGAGTCTCTTTGTGTTGGAAACATGTGATGGATTATTGTGTCCCCTGAGAGTAATTCTATTTTAAATGATAAATAATATAACAGTTTTTGTATTTCATGTTTCTCAGAAATGTAGTTTGTAGAGTTTGACCTCCTCTGAGGTCAAGTACTCATTATTTTTTAAAAAAATGAATAAAATGTGCAGGACATATGAAATGGGGAAACACCACTCCAACGTGTGCAAAACACACCTTTTTTTTTTTTTTTTTAAAGATTTTATTTATTTATTTGACAGATAGAGATCACAGGTAGGCAGAGAGGCAGGCAGAGAGAGAGAGGAGGAAGCAGGCTCCCCGCCGAGCAAAGAGCCCGATGCGGGGCTCGATCCCGGGACCCCGAGATCATGACCTGAGCTGAAGGCAGAGGCTTTAACCCACTGAGCCACCCAGGCACCCCAAAACACACCTTTTTAAAACCTGTTAGTGATCTCATCCTGTTCTCATACCCTCTCACCTGTGATGGCAGAAAATACTTGATCCTGACACTTAAGAACAGTTTCTTCCCCTTCTAAACAATCATTTAAAATAATTCTGTCAGTCTTTCTGCTTCTCTCCTTGCTCTGGGGGCAAGGGCAAGTTTACAAGGCCTCATGGAAGAGGAGAAGAGGTGTTTTGGCCTCTCTGTCTTCTGAGTCCTCCCTGGATGGACAGCAATGTTGCTTGGCCTCTTGGTCTCTGGGGTTCTGGGCTGATGGCCCCAAGAGTGTGGCTGTGACACTGAGGTCTCTGCATTCTTCCTCCACTGCACCCTGACCCCAGGCATTTCTCACCATCAGACCACTCCGTGTTTTTAAATGAATGAAGAATGAATGAATGAATGAATGAATGAATACATCTCAGGCTTAGATCCTCATCTCCTCCCTTCCTTCCAAACCCATCTCTTCCAGCTTGTTCCTGTTCATCACAAGTCAGCTAGATGGGAGGAGGGAAGAGAGGTGGGTGGGACGGATGAGGATGGGTAGGGGAGTGAGGTGTCACTATTATGAAAGAGAAGCCACCATAATTCTAATAAAGTGATCTAGAACATCACGTGTCATTTCGTTGTTATTTATTCCTTTTATCAGAAAAATGATGTGATCACATTATAAGTAAGCTGGACTAAAGTGAATAATAAAGACAATAATTCCACCATTCCAACCTGACTTCTGTTAACGTGTCGGTATATATTTCTTCTGTTACTTCCCCATTCATAATAACTTAAGTTGTAAAACAAATTCAAAAATATTTAATGTTTCTTCTATTGGAGAATAACAGTACTTGAAACAAATGCACTCAATTATTCCATCCACTAATATTTACTGAGTTCCAAATATATGCAAATCACATGCTAAGTACCATGGAGATATGAAAGGTAAACCAAACACACTTCCTACCCCCCAGAAACTAACCACTTAAAAGGAGAAAGAGACCTGTACATAAATATGCAAAAGACAGCAAGTGATAAAAGCCATAACAGCGTTATAGACTAACTGCTCGGGAGAATCCCATTTCTGTAATTTCACTTTGAAACGTGTGGGAATCACACACCAATACATTAACCATTAATAATGTAAGAACCAAATGCCAAGGCATTTTTGATGATTTCATCTTAAGATGGTCATTAATAGCAATATTTTTTACTAGATTTTTTTTTTTTTTTTGCTATTCCACATACATCTTCTAGGTACTGAAGTATTATTTATTCATTAAAACAGTCACCTGAAGTCATCTGTGAGATTTCCCAACTCACTTTGGAATGCTTTGTTGCTTTTAGATGCCATTTTCTGAGTTTATAATATATTCATTGCACTTCTCTTCAGATAACTTGAAGTATGTAGTTGATGTTACCAAGAAATTCCTAAGTTGTGGCAGGCAGAGAACTGTGTACAAAGAGTTTTGTACAGGGCATGAAAGCCAAATTCGTGTTCTATCCAAACATGTGCTTCCCCAAAGTATTTCTAATTCTTCCCAGACTTTGGAGACTCGATTATTCTAAAACCCTTACCTTGTCAAAGCACGACCTTGTTCTCCCAGGGAAGTGTGTGGCACTCTTGGTGGTTTTCAAGCCAAATACCATCGTAACCATTTTGTGGTTCTAGATTATACCAAATAGGTTTGGTCTTGGGCTAAAAAAATATTTCATCTTGTTTACCATTTTTTAGGCCAGATGATAAAAATGCTGGAAGCAGACTCATAAATATTTTATTCGGTTTTATATATGCATTAAGCTCAGGAGGTGTCTTATTTTCATGAATTTATTACAACAATTTAAGTAGTAGTAGTAGTAGTAGTAATCATTTGCATTTAAATAATTCTTTTCTCCCGAGAACTCTGAGTGCTTTTGCACATCAATTAATGCCGGTTGGCAATGTCATTATTCCCAACTTTATTTTATTATTCCATCTTTATAATGTGTTGCTCTGGGTTTTTTTTCAAGCTGATGTCAATTACTGGGCTGGCTATTATCGGACCTCACATTTACCTCCAAGACCAGTCCTTTTTGAGGATTAATTACACAAGAGAATGACACTGCTCAGTAGAAACTCTATGAAGTTCTGCTTTCACCAGATATAGATTCCAAGTCACCCCACAGCTTCACTGTCCATCAGAATTTTATCTATACCCTAGACGACGCGTTACCAAGAATTGCCAGAAGTTATTTTTCTATCATTCACAATTTTTCCTTTATAACCACAAAATGCCTCATATAAAGAAGTTACTGACACACTAAAAAAAATAAAAAATAGTACCTTTTAAATTGTCTTCCTCGGGTTGTTGCATTTCTCTTCTCTACAAGTAGATATGATTAACTGGGGATTCGTAGACAGGGTTTGAGGGTCTGTGAATTTCTAGAAAGTCCCAAAAGGGAAAGAACAAAACACAAGAGAGGTCATTGCAGTGGTTGGAGCTAGACTTTGGAACCTGTCTTCTGGGGGTGACTGCCCAGGCCCTAGCACCCAGTTTTGTTTTGAGGACCCAACTGGGATCCCAGTTTGAGGGGTCTGCGGGAATTGATTGTGAATTCAGTTATTTCTCTGATCATCTTTTCCCATTTTTTAAAAAACTGTAATTCTGTCATGCTTAACTCCTTATAATAGCTTCATTCTCTTTGAAACAACTTCCTAAAAGATTAAGAAATCCTATTACACGCTTCATCTAGGACCTTCGTTTGTTGTTGTCAATATTTAAAACACATAATTCACAAATGTAACTCTTCTGCTTTAGAATGAAAGCTACATGAGGGAGAACAGACAGAAGGACTATCAGGCCTCTAGTTTTTGACATAATAGTCACCGTGTGCATGTTTCTGCCAACCCCAGAATGGTAAATGACCGTACCTTAGCTCTGCCAAGTGCCCGGTTTCTAGAATCTATACTACTGCATATTTTATGAGTTTGCTTTTGAAGCCAATATCTCATTTCTGGCTACTCCAAGGAAACCCCAAACCACTGGAAATTTTAGCATGTGCCAAAGTCCTGCAATTTACAAATTTTGTTTGAAACATCAGTCTTGGGTCTGCTGGAGTCCAGTTGTTTACAACAGGCAAATACATAAAAAATAAAACTACCTCTTAGCTATTTCATGTGTTCATAAGATATTTCAACTATTTCACCAGACTAGGGAATTTTGATGACTGAAATTCTAATAATTTTTATCCATTCTGTACCATGTGCAGAGCACTGTAAGGGGGATAGAAAAAATGTCCAATTAATGTACCAAAAACTTGATGCCAGACATTTTTTTAAAAAACATGGTCTCTAAAGGTCAAGATAATCCTGTCAAATATGAATTCTTATCCTGATTTTATAGACAAGTGAGTGAAGCCCAGAAGAGTTTAATAAATGATTTGAATTCACCTAGCTTTTTAAATATAGAACCATGGTTCAAATCCAGCCGCTAATTCCAATCCCTCCACCCCGCTTTTGAATGCCTTCATAATTCATTGTCCTCTTAAAGTTCTGAGTCACTTTTCAGTTAGGAGTTTTACCCTTTGGGTAAAAACTCATTTTTATTTTTAATTTTTTAAGATTTTATTTATTTGACAGAGAGAGACACAGCGGGAGAGGGAACACAAGTAAGGGGAGTGGGAGAGGGAGAAGCAGGCTTCCTGAGGAGCAGGGAGCCCAATGAGAGGCTCAATTCCAGGACCCTGGGACAAGACCTGAGCTGAAGGCAGAGGCTTAACGACTGAGCCACCCAGGCACCCCTAAAAACTCATTTTTTAATGAATCAGTGGTAATGCAAAATTTTTTATGGAGCTTCTCCATGAATTTAGAAATATTTAGATAGACGCTGTTTTAATTACTTTTCTAAAGACTGTGGGCTTCATATCCCTTTGCTTTGAGACATTTCTCATTTTTTATTTAGCCAAGATACAAACATCCGTTCAATGTATAACCTGTTTAGTTATTTTAAACAAAATAACCGTGTCAGTTTAAATGTCATTAAAAATTTAGTCATTAAAATGACTAAATTGAAAAAAAATTCGTAATACCAAATACTAGCAAGAATGTAAAATAACAGGAACTCTCTCTCATTGGTGGTGGGAATGGAAAATGGTATAGCCACTTTGGAAGGCCGTATGGCAGTTTCTTACCAAGCTAGCATAGTCCCACTACACAATCTAACAATTGCTGTCCATGGTATTTACCAAAATGGGTTGGAAACTTGTCCACTCAAAAACCTACACACCAATGTTTATAGCAGATTTATTCATAATCACCACACACTGGAAGAAACCAAGATGTTCATAAAAGGGTGAATGTGTAAACAAACTGTGTATATCCATCCTATGGACTATTATTCAGTGACTTTAAAAATGAGCTATCAAGACTCAGGAAAAAAAAAAAAATGGAGGAAACGTAAATGCATATATCTTAGTGAAAGAAGCCAGTCTGAAAAGTCAATATTCTGGGACGCCTGGGTGGCTCAGTTGGTTAAGCAGCTGCCTTCGGCTCAGGTCATGATCCCAGAGTCCTGGGATCGAGTCCCACATCGGGCTCCTTGCTCGGCAGGGAGCCTGCTTCTCCCTCTGCCTCTGCCGGCCACTCTGTATGCCTGTGCTTGCTCTCTCTTCCTCCCTCTCTCTGATAAATAAATAAAATCTTTAAAAAAAAAAAGTCAATATTCTATATGATGCCAACTATGTGACATTTTAGAAAAGGCAAAACTATGGAGACAGTAAAAAATATCCGTGATTGCCAGGGGTAGGGAGGGGAGGAAAGAGACGGATGAATAGATGGCGGACAGGGGATGTTTAGGGCAGTGAAACTCCTTGCTATGATACTATAATGGTGGGTACTTGACGTCACTAAAAGAAAACTCTATTTCCTCTCCTCACAACACTAGACACCAAATGGGGTGGGGGTGGGGCAGTTCCCACACTAACCAATTCTCCAACTCTCCAGCCGCCAAATGGGTGTCTTACAATGCAATTCTGACTGAGTTAGTGCACACCCTCAGGTTGGGTCTCAGTTCCACATGAGTACCTCCTTACTGCAGAGGCCAACCACAAGTAGTGGGCCCCCAGGGTCACACTTCTGTCTGACTTGGCTATAAATTGGGGTTCCCTTGACCTTGTCCTCAGGTTTGACAATTTGCTATAACAACTCACGGAACACAGGGAAACACATCTGCTGGTATGTAAAGGATATAATAAAGGATACAAATGAACAGCCAGATAAGGAAGTACACGGGGTAAGGTCCAGAAGGCTCCTAAGTGCAGGAACTTCTGTCCCTGTGGAATTGGGTTGTGCCACCTTCCCAGTAGGTGGATGCACTCTCCCAAGCTGGATAAAACTCCTTCATTTAGGGATTTTTGTGATACTTCATCATGTAGGCAGTATCGATTATTCATTCAGTCCCCAGCCCCTCTCCCCTCAGCAGTAGATGAAGGGTGCGGCTGGAAGTTCCAAGTTTCCAATCATGGCTTTGGTCTTTCTGGTGATCAGGCCCTATCCAGAAACTAACCAGGAGCCCACCCAGAGTCATCTCATTAGAACAAAAAATGTTCTTCTCACCAAGGAAATTCCAAGGGGGTCTAGGAGTTCTGTGTTAGATGCTCCTATCATCCCCATCACTCGGGAAATCACAAAGGCTTCGGAGTGCCATGTCAGGAATTGAAGGTCAAACACTGAATATTAGAAAAAAATGTGCCCCAGCATCCCATCACTCAAGAAATTATAAAGGTTTTAGAAGCTCTCTGAGAACTAGGAAAAAACACCAAATACATATATTTCTTACTATGTCACAGGTGGATACCCAACATTATATACATTTGGCAAAACCCATAGGACTCTACAATGCTGAACCCTAATGTAAGTTTTTTCATAATAATGTATCAACAGTGGTTCTCCATTGTGACAAACGTATCACATTAATATAAGATCTTAATAACAGGAGAAACTCTGAGCAAGGGAGAAGGGGGTATATAGAAACTTCCTAGACCATCTGCTCAATCATGTATAAATCTAAACCTGCTCTAACAAAACAAAGTCTATTAATTTTTAATTTTTTATTAATTTTTTATTTTTTTAAATTTTAATAGATTTTATTTATTTATTTGAGAGAGAGAGAGCATGCACGTGCCAGTGGGGAGAAGAGCAGAAGGTGAGTGAGAAGGAGTGGGAAAGAATCTTCAAGCAGACTCCATGCTTAGCGCGGAGCCCCACCTGGTGCTGGATCGCACCACCCTGAGATCATGAGCTGAGCCAAAACCAAGTTGGATGCTTAACCAACTGAGCCACCCAGCTTCCCCTTTTATTAGTTTTTTTAAAAAAAGGAAAGGTAAAGAAATTTAAAAAGTCAACGACATTGGTTGTCAAACTGGTCAATGAAAAATTTAATGAAACATTTAATGCAAGGAACTTAGGTATACAAAAAATCTAATTAAATCATCATTTAATAGTCCATGTTTGATCAGAACTGTCTACCTAGAGACCATACCAGAAGAAGCTATGGTCTCCATAAAATAAGAAAGACTGCACTGATGTCAACCAGATATGGGCAGATATGGATATGAAAGATAATGCTACATACTTTTAAAAACAGGGACTCCGGGGCGCCTGAGTGGCTCAGTGGGTTAAGCCGCTGCCTTCGGCTCAGGTCATGATCTCAGGGTTCTGGGATCGAGGCCCGCATCGGGCTCTCTGCTCGGCAGGGAGCCTGCTTCTCTCTCTCTCTCTCTCTCTGCCTGCCTCTCTGTCTACTTGTGATCTCTCTCTGCCAAATAAATAAATAAAATAAAATAAAATAAAATAAAATAAAAAAAACAGGGACTCCCTGACGTCTTGTTTTATTTTCCCAAAATCTACTCTATCTGAACTTTGAAATTTCATCAAGGCTTTGTCTAGATAGCAAAAGCAGTCTAGGATGCCCATGAAGAAATAAAGGTAGAAGTAATTATGTCAATTTAAGTTACGTTAGCCAGAGTTTTTGCAGAGGAGACAGGCTGGCCTTTATTTTGTCATTTATCCCTTGTATGTATGTTTTTCATTTTATACTTCTGTGAAAGTTACTTCCTTGCATGATATCAGCTTCCAAATAGTGTTCAGAATCTTTCAGTCTGACCTCTCCGTGACAAGCAGGAGGAGACAAGGGAGCAGACGCCATTCCAAAACCAAGTTCTGTGTCTAAAATTCTTATCTTAAATTTTATAGAGCTATTATTATTCATACATCTGTGATAAGAAACTTACATATTAAATTATGTTTTAATCCTCAGGTGCAGAATAGTGACACTTTTAGATTTAGTTCAGTCCCTTCTTTCTATGAAACACATACTCAGAGAAAACACAGACTCTATGAAATGCCAGTTCTCAAGTCTTAGGATTTTGAATCCACTACTCTTTTATAAAAATATACAATCTTTATATGATGTATAGACCTTACAGGCATCTTATTCTGCTAGGTAAGGAATGAGTGTGCCCTGTACCAGCTGACTGTAACCGTACCTCTGGAGTCTGGCCTTCCCATCTGCAAAAGCCAGAACCTGGGATATACTATTTTAATAAATATGTTTTTAAATTACTATAAAAGTAACATACAATCATTGTAGAAAGTTTAGCAGAAGGAGAAGCAGGAGGAGGAGTGGGAGGAGTTGGAAGAAGGGTAGAGAGGGAGGAAGGGAAGAAAGGAGAAAAGAAGAAAAATCATTTACAACCTCATCACTCTGAGGTAAGGAAGGTACACATTTTAGAGCTTATCATGGATGATTTCTAATATTCCACACACCCCGTCACTTGCCTTTTTCTACTTAGCATCTCTCCGTGGGAAGCAGTGTAGCTAGAAATAGAAGGTAGCAGAAACTTGTACCTAGTGGACAAAGGCGTGAGCTCTGGAACTAGACAGCCTAGTTCACATCCTGGATCAGCTCTTTAGCTGGGCGACCTGGAGCAGACCACTCTGCCTCTCTGTTTCCTCAGCTTCCCATTTATAAAATGGTGATAATAGTATTAATTATTTCTTCATAGGGTTCATTGTGAGGATTCAATGGCTTAATATTTCTAAACCACTATCCAGGACAAAAGTATACTCTATTATAAAAGGACAATAGTAAAGAACTAGAAAGTAACTATTTTAGGCTTCACTGGGGCATATGGTTTCTGTTGGAACTCCTCCATGCTGCCTTTGGAGCACAAAAGCAGCCATAAATGAGTGAGTATAGCTGGGTTCCAATTAAACTCAATGAACAAATGGGGCACCTGGGTGTCTCAGTGGGTTGAGCGTCTGCCTTAAGCTTCAGTCCTGATCTTGAGATCCTGCGATCAAGCCCTGCATTAGGCTCCTGCTCACAGGGGAGTCTTCTTCTCCCTCTCCCCATGCTTGTCTCTCTCTTAAATAAATAAGATCTTAAAAAAATAAATAAATAAACTCAGTGGACATTGAGTTTGAATTTCATATAATACTCACACATCATGACATATTATTCTTTTGATTTTTTTGACCGATAAAAAATGTAAAAGTCGTATTAGCTCTTGGGCTATGCAAAAATGGATAGTGGGCTGGACCTTTAGACCATAGATCACCAGCCTCTGTTCTATATAATTAGTTGACATTATTATATTTCTAATATTTCTCCAAAAAATTTTTAAGTAGACTCCAATCTCAACACAGGGCTCTAACTCTTGATTGCAAAGTCAAGAATGGCAGGTTCTACTGATTGAGCCAACCAGCCGCCCCTCTACAGCTTTTTTTTTTTTTTTCTTTTCCTGCTTAGAACAAGGTTGTTTGTTCTAGAACTTACTTATTCATCTATGGTTAGAATTTAGGTTATTTCCAGTGTTCTTTATTATAAGCCATTCTCCAATGCATATCCATGCAGAATCTCTGCGCACATATATTATTGTATCTACATCTTTAAATGTACTTAGCAGTAGCTACCAAATGGCTGGCAGAGTATCTAGAAAGAAAGACTCTGAAGAAGTAGCCTTGAAAATGAACCTTGAGTAGTTATAACAAATTTCAAACACGTTAGAGAAGGAGGTTTGTCAGTATAATATATATTCATATACATAGAACTCACTACGTACAACATCCCATTCTAAGCCTCTTGCATAGATTAAACCCAGTCCTCAAAGCACTCTAATGAGGCACAGGTGTAATCATCATCATTGTCATTACCATCCCCAAGGTACAAAAAATGAAACAGAAGCACAGAAAAGCTAAGTAACTTTCCAAGGTCACACAGCCAGCTGGTGCCCAAGGCTGGTTTCAAACCCAGCCTGTCCGGCCTTAGGCCCCATGTTCTTGAACACGGTGTTGTCCTGCCTCTTTTTGGAGAGACTTGGCAAGTGTGCACTTCGGGTACCCACCTTGTAATGTACCTGTCGTCTTTTTCGTGTTGGGATCATGTTTGGCACGCACCATCAACCTCATACTCTAATAAGCGGCACAAATTGTATCCCACGATGGGACATTTCGAGTGTAAACTGAATGTCCATCTAATCTCCTTCCTCTTTTGTCCTCCAGCCCTTCCCCCCCCCCCCCCCCAGCCAACTCTTCATTAATTCGCCCTGCATTTCTTACCCCAAATAGGTGTCCTCTGGGAAAAGTAAAGATTGATTGGAGCACACTTTCGTATCTCGGTTTCCAACTTAGGGTCCCAAATCTACCAAATTCACTTGGCAATTTCGGGTGGAGCTTAGCTTAAAGTGAAGGGCCCTGAACCGCCATGCGAATGCAAATTTCGGATAAGCGCCCTCCTTCTTTGAAAACGAACGGGGCTTGGGTCAAAAGTCCGTCCCGCGCGGCCCAGCCGCCACAGGGCGGGCTTCCTCCGACCCCTAGCCCGTTCCCGAGGGTGGTGTCCTGCGTCGGTGCGAGCCAGCCAGCCTCCGCGGCAAGGGCTCCGAAGCGGAGCTGCGCGCTCTCCCCGCCCTTCCTGCTGGTGCTGAGAGGCGAGCGGGTGTCCCAAAGAGGAGTTACGAGAGTGGGTCCTTCGACTTTGAGGGGAATGAAATTCTAGTTCTCATTTTTATCCTGCTTTCTTTCCCTGCCGGGGTCCTACCTCTGGAGTTAGCCCCATGGAGGGGAGCCACCAACGACGCGGGTCCTAGGAGGTTGCCCGCCCCCCACCGATGCCCAAACAAGGACAGAATCGAGAAGTAGAGAGGAAACGGGGAAAGAAAAAAGCGGGTGTTTCAAACTGATCACCGCGGTGCAGACGCGGCGGTCGCGCCGGAGCAGCGGGGCCTCGAGGCGCGCCGAGGCCTGGGGCTCCGCCCTCCGGGGGGCGCCGGGGCGGCGGGCGCCTGCGCGGTGCGGCCCCAGCCCGGGCAGCCACCGTCGCGATGCCTATTTTAGTCAAAGCCGCTGCCGGCGCGGGGACCCGGCACGGGCCAAGGAGGCTCCGGACCCGCGATCCGGGGAGGCTTTCGCCTGGGGCGCCCGTCGAGCCGCCGCGTCGCTGTCCCCGCGCCCTGCCACTGTCGCCCCAAACTTTGGCCAGCGCCTCCCGGGTTCGGTGCCAGGGACAAGCCAGGTAAGGAGCGGGAGGCGTAGCTGCCGGCGGCTCCCCCCGCGCGCCCGGCTATTTGCAGCCTCGGGCTCCCGGAGCTAAATCGGGAAGCGAAAGTTGGATCGCCGCTCCGCGGGGTGCAACTTTGTCAGCCCCGCCGCGGCTGCGGGTTCTTCGCGCCCCGGCGGCCGGAGTCCTGCCCTCTCCTCCCTGGCCGAGCCGTCGCCCTCGCAGGCTTCCCTGTTCTTGGAAGCCGCCTTCCTCCGGTGTCTGGGGTCCACGTCCTAGACCCTCAGGCGTCGGCAGCTGCAGCACCGGTCTGGGAGCGCCAGCGTCCCCGGGCACTCCAGCCCCACTTGGGGGCTCGTTCCCGCGCTCTGCCTGGGGCAAGCCCTTGGTGGGCTCGGCATCTCCTCGTCTGGCTGGACGCCCGGGGCTCCTGGCCCCTAAACCGCTAAGGCTCCACCTCGCCCGCTGTAGGGCCGCCCGGGGCTCCTGTGGAGACTGCGCGCAGCGCGGCGCACGCACTGTGTGGCCTGCCCAGGGCGGGCGCTGGGGTTGCCAGGAGCTGCACGGGGCTCACCGCAGACCCCTCATGGCCCGAGTCTTCCGGTCAAGGGCAACAATACTAGACACTGATCATATTTTAAGGAGCGAGGTGAGCGGGTTCCCTGGGGAGAACGGATGGCTGGGGACCCCGTGAACCTCGCCGCCCGCCCGCGCCCTGGTTTCTGAGACTTTGGGAAACGTGTTGTTGGCCGACACGTCCCAGAAACTGCTTGCTTTGAAACAAGAATAAGTGCGAAAAGACTCTTGGCAACGTCATGCCCTTTGCCATTCCGCGGAGAAGCGAAGCTTTGGGCCGATTTACAGAATGAATCAAGTCTGCCAGCAGGACTTTTGCTCATTGCTGCCTTTTCATTTTTGTAATTTGGTAAAGGGTTAATGTTAGTTTCACCGTGTAGCTATTTAATCCTTCAGACACCTATTTGGAAACAAATAGATAAACGGGACTTTACGAGACCAGGTAATTAAAAGAATTAGACTCTGAAGAACTAATGGAACGAAAATTTCTCTTGATTCAGTCAAAATTAACCTGAGTGTTAACCAGTTTTTTCAGTCTAGCCTTCCTCCTTAGACTCACTGTCTGTATAAAGATAGTTCAGTGTAAACGACTTAAATCCATTGAAAGTGATCAAAGGGAGCTGAAACTGGTAAGATCCAGTCAGGATTATTGGCCATAGGTAACTGGCATTTCAAAATTGGCATGGAGATAATCCACATAGATAAATAATAGATCTACAAATAAATAATAAATTATATAATAAATGTATTAAGCAGTGTTAGCTATTCTACAAGCTAAATGCATATAGAAAATAAAATAGACATGTATTTAAATACTTATACCCTTAATAAGGTGTGGTTCATCAAAATATGTTGTAGGATGATCCCACCTCTTAAAGATTCCTATTGCTATTTCCCTGGCTCTTCTGTCAGTAGATTGTGGTTTTCCCCTCATTTCTCTTAGAGCAGATGTTGGTACCTTTAGTGCCACTTGAAGAACGTTTAATAAAAAGCCTGATATTGAGCTAGAGTGGAATAGTTGGCAATACTGGTGCCATTGGGTGGAATATATATGAACTTATTATATATATATGTATTAGAGCCTCAAGCTATTAAAACTTGAAGGGGTTTCAAAGACCATCTAGTCCTACCACCTCTGTTCCCAGGAAGAAGCAGACACAAGGAGTGGAAGTCACTTTCCTTGATTTGCGTGGCTCCCCCTGGGCTTTTGGTCTAGAAACTGACTTTCTTAGTCCCAGGAATGCTGGTCACTTTCCTGTCTTTACTACTAAGGTTTGGAGAGACTGAAAGTGACTTCTAAAAATGTTTGTCGTGTCTGTGTCCCTTCCGTATGGCTTTCAACTCTAGCATTCTCTGCAGAGTGTAGACCTTGGGTATACATAGATGGCTATGACATTGCCTGTGCCTCATAGAGAACACAGGATAGTTAGAAAAGCAAATAGGACACATTCTAAAATGCCATAGAAATGTAGTTAGTTTAGGTAATGCTAATGCATAAGCTGACACTGACACTAGTTTATGAGTGAGAGAGGTCCTTGAATATCATTCTCCCTCCTGCAGAAATTATAGGATTAATTCTCATTTGGTCCTTGAGAGCAAACTTTGCATAAATGGAGTTATTCAAATAATGATACCTCTCACCCCAATAGGCTTATAGTTTTATTGATTTAAAAATTTGGAAAGTAGCTGAATTTATGTAGTTTCTTTCCTTGTTGCGGAAAATCAATATCTATGTCAACTATTTATCTTATATTTATGAACTATTTCAGAATTATATGAAGAGAGCTTTAATTGCCTTGACCATTTCACTCACAGTTTGTAATGCATAAATGTTTTTATCATCTTAAGAGATGTAGAATTCTTTTGGATTTGTCTAATAATATCCTTTCAAAATGCCCAATCTGTACCAGTTATTCTACCACTTAAAACCTTTACTTTGATATGGTGGGGGGGGGATGAATAGAAAAGTAAGTTAACTGTGTGATCTTATTATGGAAAGACATTATTAGATTAAATTTAAAGATATTTTTTGTCCCCATTTGGATTTCTTTTTCTGAAACAGAATAATTCATATAATCTGAAAACCTACTTGTTTTTTGTCAGGGACCAATTTGTATAATTAATAATAGAAAGAGTTTTTTAAGTACCAGAGATGGAGGACAGGTAATTTAGTTAGGAAATGGTGCCACTTTGTGTTAAGGTTTAGGTAAGCATGTGCAAAATGTGTACTCTTTGAACTGTAGTTGCTACAGATTTTAATATGAAATAGTTGAACATATATTCATTACCTCTCCTACATATAAGTAAACCACAAGTTTACTACTTTGTAATTTGTAACATTGCTACCTAGTGGAGTTTTTATGGGAACGAAAGTATAGATTTAAATTAGACAATGAAAGGAAGAGTTAATTTTATATCTCCCTGTGTATATATAAATGATTAGTAATGTATTATGTGTATATATGATAATATAGAATGTATATGTCTATGATGCAATGATCTAATGACAGTATATAACTAGAGCCTTCTAAATATACTAAACCTTCAAGTAGTAAATATGAGGTTAATTTTTTTGACGTACTTAAATAATCAGTTTTTCCTGTTATTTTTTCTGTGTTTGGATTCAGTGTCATAGTGGGAATGTGATGGAAGACTTTGTAATTGCTGTGGCTTATGAACATTGGTGGTTGTCTTTTAGACTCATTAATTTCTCATTCCTCTCTCCCCCACCATGTATGTCTATATAGATATATATATTAGTGAATAGTTGTATACTATGCTAAATATTTTATATATTTTATTTCATTTCATTTCATTAGAAAGTCAAATGAGATATTACTATCATCATTTAACAGATAAAGTAGTAACACTTAATATGTGACTGGTTGGAGTCGAACCTGGTTCTAATTCTTAAGCACCAGAAAAGTCTATCTACCAACATTTAGTTCACAGAAATCATTTTGATACAAAACATATCAGGATAGAAAGAGACAGCTGCCATTTTTATGATTGTCCTTTTGTGTCTTTGTTTTTACAGGGATTTTCAAGATGAATTATACCGAGTCCAGCCCATTGACAGAATCGATTGCAATAGGTTTTACACCTGAGTTAGAAAGAATCATACCTGTGCCTTCCAATGAGACCACATGCGAAAACTGGAGAGAGATACATCACCTCGTTTTTCATGTAGCAAATATTTTTTTCACGATTGGGTTGGTTATTCCAACCACCCTTCACCTTCATATGATACTCCTTAGGGGAATGTTATCTATAGGTAAGATTCCTAATCGAGACCTTTGTAACTTCTCTGGAACTGGCATTCGATGGGCTTTCTGTTGGGGGCTTCGGGGCATCTCTTGTCAGGTCTGTAGCATACCAAAAATACAGGTCTCTCTCAGCAAGTTGGCAGCATGTCAATCAAGTAATTCGTAACATAGGCCTTTATATGCCCTTATTTATTTTAGGTAAGACCATGTGTGTTTTCTATATTGTTTAGATTTTCTAGATATCAAAAAATCCATTTGTATGTCTAAGTGTGTGATCCAAATCCTGGTTCTACCACTTGCCAACTGTGTAACTGGGGCAGATAATTGAAACTTTCTGTTCCTCAGTTTTCCCATGTGTCAAAGGAGCGCAAAAATAATACCACCTCTTAGTGTTGTTGTAAGAATTAAGTGAGTGTGTGTGTGTGTGTGTGTGTGTGTGCACGTGCATGTGTACACATGCATATGTGTGATATTTGACTTCTAATAGCGCCTGGCACATGGTAAGCCCTATGCAGTCTTAACCACTGTTGTTTCAGTAGGTTTCTTATGGCCCATAATGTGACACTGGGAACAAAAGCAATTTCCCAGACACAGTAGTCAAGGAAAACTTTTTGAGGGCTCCAGTAATCCTGATGAAGCACGTCAAATGGATTCACAGCAAAATGCCAGAACAATTGAATGAATTATTTTGGCCAGTGATTCTTGACAAATTACTCTCTATGTGATTGTTTCTTTGGTGGTTTATGTATTCAGGTATATTTTTGAGCACCTATAAGTTCTCAGGCAAAGACTGAAGAAGGAAGGGGAGCCTGGGTGACTCAGTCTGTTAAGCGTCTGCCTTCAGCTCAGGTCATGATCCCAGGATCCTGGGATCGAGCCCTGCATTGGGCTCCTTGCTCAGCGGGGAGCCAGATTCTCCTCTGCCTGCCGTTCTCCCTTCTTGTGCTCTCTGCCCCTCCCTCCCGCTGGCTCTCTGTGTCGAATAAATAAATAAAATATTTAAAAAAAAAAAAAAAGGACTGAAGAAGGCAGGGTCCATCTTTGAACAGGATACTTTTCGGGGGCACTGGAGAGAAACAGATGGGCAGTCATGTGTGAGATGCTAGATGCTATGTTGTCGGTGTGCACGCAGGGCCAGGGAGAAATGGAGAGGGTGACAGGCCCAGCAGGAAGGCGGAACAAGGTCACACTGAGGAGATGACACTGGAGCTGGCTTTTGGAAGCTGATTTCTCCAAGTGTGAGTGTGTATGGTATCCAGGTAAAAGGCACAGAGGAGAGGGAAATTCAGCATAATGAGGGAGGATGGAGAGTAGCTCATTATGCCTGGGATACATGAAGAATTACAAGGAATGGTCAAAGTCAAGCCTGGAAGTGAGAGACAGGCTTCCAGTTATGGAATGAATAAGTTATAGGAATAAAAGGCACAGCATAGGGAATAGTCAGTGATAACTATAATAGCATTGTGTGGTGACAGATGGGAGCTGCACTTGTGGTGAGCTTAGCATAATGTAGAGAGAAGTTGAATGCGTGGGTTATACACCTGAAACTAAAGTAACATTATGTTTCAATTATACTCAAAATGAATAAATAAGTAGATAGATAGATGGATAGATAGATAAAGGGCTGGAAGGGAAGCGAGATGGTAGTTTATGGATTTCTGTGTTACCTCTGAGTAAGGCAGGGATTGCAGCAGGCATTACACAGTGTTGAATGAAAAACTAAGCAAAACCAAGCCACACCCCATGAAAAGGCAAAGGCTAATTATAAATTTTTTAAAGATTTTATTTATTTGAGAGAGAGAGAGAGAGAACACACACGTGCACAGGAGCAGGAGCAGGGGAGGGACAATGGCAGAGGGAGAAGCAGACTCCCCGTTGAGCAGGGAGCTCAAGGAGGACCCGATCCCAGGATCCCAAGATCATGACCTGAGCCGAAGGCAGACACTTCACCGACTGAGCCACCCCAGGCACCCCGCTAATTATAAATTTTAAGAGGTAGGATCTAAATTTTAGAGGTAGGATGGACCAAGGAGATCATCTAATCTGACCAAGAAGAAACCTGGAGAATTTAAATTACTCATCCAAAATTAAGACTGTGAGAATGTGGCCAAACCAGGACTATAATTCAGGTCCTCGTGTTCCCAGTCAGTCGAAGCATTATTTTTCCCTATCCTCTTTATGTAATAATTTTTAAAATTCCACAAAATTTGCTATGAAATGTTATTTTAAAAACTTATGAAGTTTTACATTTTGGTCTACTCAGATGCCCCAGATCATTCTGATGAAATAAAAATTGCAAATGGATAAGTTTTTAATGTGGGAGGTTAGCTTTTATGTGCATATATAGTTGATATATTTGTATCATATTGATCATTTTATTATAAGTTAAAAATACATATGGACTCTCCCACCATAAATGGATCAAAAGAAACTGGGACATTTTTCCTAAAGTAAGAGAATTGATTTAAAAAAAAAAAAAAAAGCAAAAAGATTTCCAGAGGTGAATGGAAAATCATCAAATGAAAAATTCAAATGGTAGGAAATCTTGGTAAAATATGCAGGCTCACCAATGATCATGGAAATGCAAAACAAAATAAAACCTCAGTATTAAATTAAGAGCTTTCAAATTTTGTAATATTAAGAACTTGATAGTGGCATTCCCAACTAGTAGGATTACAAATATCTATATACCTTTGGAAAAAATTCTTCAGTCTCATCAAAAGCTATAAAGTTCATTTCCTTGACTTACTGTCAGGTAATCCACCCTAAAGAAATAGTCAGAAAAACATTAATTTTTAATGTATAAAGGTGTTTTGGTGATGTATCAAAAATTACATGCAAAAAATCTCATCCATTTACCAGTTGGGAAATGGTTAGATAAATTAGGGTTTAATCAGTTACAGTCATTAAAAACTATGTATATGAAGAGTTTTTACAAAATAGGGAGATTACCACAATAAGTAAAAGAAGTAAGAGAGTGGGTTTTAAAATTTTGTATACCGTAGGTTTGCCATCAGGTAAAAATGCATCAAGACTGTAAGGAAGTATTAGGTATCAACAGTAGTAGAATTGTGGGGTTTTTTTCTCCTATAAAAAATATTTTCTACATAAATTTTCTGCAACAAAACATGTTTTTCTTTTGTAGTAATAAGACAAAAAAACAAAATGGAACTTAATGTAATGCTTGGCTTAGGTGTTTCTTTTTTTTTTTAAGAGACCGAGAAAAAGAATGCAGACGTGTGTATGCACAAGCAGGATGAAGGGCAGAGGGAGAGGGAGAGGGAGAAAGATGGGCTTCCAAGCAAGGCCTAGCCCAGTGTGGAGGGGAGGTGGGGGGAAGTGCAGAGGTGGGAGGGTAAGGGGGTGGCTTGATCTCAGGACGGTGAGATCATGACATGAGCCAAAATCATACTTAACTGACTGAGCCACCCAGGTGCCCCTGGCTTAAGTATTTCTAAAAGGTGTTTGGTTTTTTTAATATGCAGAGGATATCAAATGTATTAAGCTACATCCTGATGCTATTGCAGACTTCTAACACATTGACTTTGTTACTCAACAGGATGTACCCTTTATATTGTCTGGGCCACTCTCTACCGATGTGCCTTGGATATCATGATCTGGAACTCCGTATTCCTGGGTGTCAACATTTTGCATCTGTCATATCTTTTGTACAAGAAAAGACCGGTAATTACTAAAATTAATGTGGAGGAGATTTTAAAGGAAGAGATTTTTTAAGGCCAAAAAGCTTTTAAAGTGCTTTGTTCAGATTTGAAAATGAACATTTAACATCTTTAATCCCCTTAGTATCATTTCTTTGATTGTGTTCGTATATGTCTGAAAGGAAATATTTGAATCCCATGAACTTTGTTCTACAAATGAGTCTTTTTTAAAAGATGCATGTATTTATTTGAGAGAGAGAGAGTAGGCGGGAAGGGCAAAGGGAGAGAGTCTCAGGCAGGCTCCGCACTCAGCAGAGGGCCCACACAGGGCTTCATCCCACAACCTCAAGGTCACGACCTGAGCCAAATCCAAGGGTTGGGTACTCAACCAACTCTGCTACCCAGACACCCCTACAAAAGAGTTTTTTAAAACTTATTACATCCTTAAGGCAACTTACACATGAGAGAACATTTTTTGTCATATAGCTCATTATTTCTTTTGTCTATTGATTTTTAAATGTCACTTAGAAATATCTTTGCCCAGCTGTAAAATTAATTACTCATGGGCAACTTCCTTGAACATACTAATGATTTACAAATAGTTCCTGCTATTTTGTAAATGTAATGACTTTATTTTTTTCATTACATTATGCCCAAAATATTCATTTAAGAAAATCATCATTTTGGGAGGGTGTTGCCAAAACACTAATATTTAACTTTTTTCTCAACATCTTGTTGTGTTTCCTTGGTCATTCCAAGAACCAAAAGATGTAAATAGGATAAGAAAGCAGTGTGGCTTCTAGAAATCACTCCCTACATTGTTTACTAATGGTTCAAAGTACACACAATTATTAAGTAAGGTAAGATACCGCTCCTGTCCTCATGTTCAGTGCCAGACATGTGCACAGAAAACTATTAGAAAACAAGACATTTCACAGGAAATGATCGCTTGAATGATATAGATGATACAAGTAATAGGCATTCTACTAGAGTGTAACCTCAAACATTGCAATCCAGTCCATTTTGCTTACTGTATGAGTTCTCTCTAGGTTCCCCTGTGTCATAAACAACTTGAAAATCTCAGTGACAGGTCCTTTCTCTCACCCATCTTATACGTGGACTCTAGCAATTGTGTGTCAGCTGTGCTTCTGGGCTGTGTCTTCATTCCAGGGTCTCTGCTGAAGCAGAAGCTTCTGTTGAGACATGTGTTCTCATTGCAGAGAAAAAAGTACAAGAGAACAACAGAGAAAGACCCAGTGTCTTTTAAAACTTCTGCACAGAAGGAACATACATCACTTTTACTCACACTCCATTGGCTAAAGCAAACAAAAGGGGCAAGAGTGATAGTGTGGGAATGGGCTGGGGTAAGGGAATGGATAATCCTTTCACCAGGGATGGGAGAAGCAATTACTTGGAAATAACAGTATCATCTACCACCTTACTGTTGTTTTCCAAATTCCTGTCAGCCATGATTATCACATAACAAGTGCTCAGAAAAACATTTGATGAGTGATAGCTTTCACAAGAAGAATTAAGAAGGCTTCATGAAGGAATTGGGACTTGAGCTAAGACTTGCAGAATGAGCAGATTATGAATTTCAGTCAATATATTCAGTTCCTATGTGTATTACTAGGCCACATAGGCTAGTGTGTATCTCGAAAGTGGGACATATTTGTGAATAAACTATTTTAAACCCTCATTACTAGAACTCTGAGGTAGAGGAGGCAGATGGTAGTGATAATGAGGATTATAATTTCTATCAGAACTTGCTGGAGCCCCAAGCTCTGAACATAGGTTTAGAAGTTGCTGATGTGGTGATGGCAGTAGCATCAGGTAAAACACTCACACAGTATCTGTGTTTTTGTTTCTTCTTGTATTATAAGCCTACTTTCTTGAAAAATATCAATGCTGGTTCTTTGTTAAAATGAACATGGCAAGAGCATCGCAAAGGCTGTAGTGACATCTGAGTGGCTATCATTATGTGGATCTATAAACTATAGTGTGGCTGTCGTGGATTTCATTGGGACAGATGATCTTTTGAACCTCAAAGTTCATTCACGTGCTCTCCAGTTTTCCCAGACTAATGCTGGGCCCCAGTATGGCGTGTGATCTGGGTCTTCTCTAACAGCAGAGGTGATTCAACCATTTTGTTTTTCCCTTCCTCCAACAGCCAGACTTAATTCGGCGGGCTCTCGTTCTACAGAGTATTTTACTTTAAGAAGAAATTGCTGCACCAAAACCTTTTACTCTCTTTGCTTGGCTTCAGAATAAATAAATCAGAAACAATGATCACAGCTGTGAATGTTCGTTTTCCTACTGTGATGCATTAAACAATACTTAAAATAGGCAAAATGCTTAATGCATGTATTTTCATAGATCTTTCCCAAGTTGATCCCTATTTTATGTGTTAATGTTTTTTGTTGTTGTTTTTTTGTTTGTTTGTTTTGTTTGTTTTTTTATGTGTTAATGTTTTGTGATAACATTGAAAAGTTCACGAAATTTATTTCTGTGAAACAAAATTGTTATAAAGACAAAATGGTTCCGTGTTATTTTAAGGAAATACTAAGATTGGAAAGGTCTGTGTTGCGGTTAACATTCAGAACGTCCACAGCTGCTCTACAGTGCATGGGAAGAGATGTGATCAATAGTGCAAATCTTTTCCATATGCTCTTGGAGTTGTTTAACTGCAAAAGTGCCCTTTGAGCATCTAAGTTTATGCCACTGCTTCCTGTCTGTGTATGAGTCCATTGAGCGAAATGCAGAAGGGCCATGGTGCGTGTTGCAGATCTGTTTCTTCTCAAACCCGTGTCGAGATGGCAGAAGCCAGTGCTCCGCTGTGGCTGTGTTATGGCAGCATCTGGTCATTGCTGCATTTCAGGTAAAGATTGAGAAGGAACTCAGTGGCATCTACCGCCGACTGTTCGAACCACTCCGTGTGCCTCCAGATCTGTTCAGAAGATTAACCGGCCAGTTTTGCATGATCCAAACCTTAAAAAAGGGCCAGACGTATGCTGCAGAGGATAAAACCTCAGTTGATGACCGTCTGAGTATCCTTCTGAAGGGGAAGTAAGTGTTCTCTGGAAATTGAAATTCCCAGTGGGCCTGGAGTCTTCTCATGTCCCCCAGAGGAAGGAATGACTGGAAGGGAACAATGCAGATCTTCAGGTCACAGAGTTTGTTGGTGGTGAAATCCCATTTTATGACTGCATTTTAGAATAGTACATAGCAACAGGTTAGAGTTATATAGAACTGACCGCGTGGAATCTTGTGGATGTTAGGATTTCCACCTGTGAACATTTTGAATCTTTATTGACCGTTTTTTCTTTTTTCCCTTTAAGTTAATGAGTCAACATTGAAGTAGGTTTAGTTAGGCTTCTTTCTTTAGTTAGCCTTTAGTTAGCCTTCCAAGCATGTGCTTGTTTCCCAAGTGATTTGTTTATTTTTTGAATATCACAAAAATATAACTTGCAGGAACATCAGCCTTCTGGGGAGAGAGTCAGTATATACTGTTTCGGCATAATTATTAATATCAACCCTTTCCTTCTCAAAAGTATCTGATTTTGAGTAATAAATTTATGGTTACTCTAGCTATATGGGTAGTGACACCATGGGAAGGCACATGTCTGCTCAGTAGTGGAACCTGTCTTTTTTTTTTTTCTTGTTGGTGAAATTTATATTGAAGTAAATATTTATGCTTAGAATTATGTTTGTCTCTATGGAGTCTTTAAAACTTCAGTACAAAATGTCAACACATAAGATTAAAGACTGGAATGTTATTTGTGAAATAGTATGTGTTATTAATATTAATTTCTGTTATCAGAATGAAGGTTTCCTATCGAGGACATTTTCTGCATAACATTTACCCCTGTGCCTTTATAGATTCTCCTGAATTTAGATCAACTCAGATGCACAAAGGTGAAAAATTCCAGGTATGTTTTGTCATGATTTTCAGAAGATTGGAACTAGTTCTTGTCTCATTTGAAATCCAAAAGATACTGATAGAAAAGTGATTTATTGAAAAAAGAGATTACCATATGGTACATAGAGCATGACCCCATTTTCATAAAACTTAAAAGAATCGTACCGCTACGTGCATAAAAAGAGGACTAGAAAGATGGAAACTACTTTGACTGTAGTGTTAACACTGTTATTTCTGGGTTGTGAGTTTGGCTGCTTTTTTTCTTCCTTTTGGTCTATTGGAATTTTTATAATTTTTTTGTAGAAAACCTCTAGTGCTTTGATTATGGGAAGAAAGGAAAATGCCAATTGTAGATATTCAGTTGTTCTAAAACATGTGATTGGTTACTTTTACTGGGAAAAAAACAGAAGCCGGCTTTGCCCTAGAGATCATCTTTAATTAATCCTTATGAAAAAACTAATGACTTCGCTCTTTTATATTTAATGACTACTTTAAGGACAAAAGATGAAGTTCTTCATGGTTAAAAATCACTCCATTGTGTGGCATTTTGTTTTGATTCTTTCTGTAAGTGTCCAGCCCTCCTATTTTGTTCCCCACTTAACATAGGAGAGTAACCAAGAAAATGGGGGAGAGTTCCCTTTGGTCTCAGCCTCCAGGTAAACAGCAATAAGGAAATATCCTGAGAAGATCCTGAGCAGGAGTGTAAATGTGTGTAAGTAGGAAACGGAACAGAAGGGATGTTATCACCGCAGGGAGGAAATGTCAGTGTTTCTTGAGGATACATCTTATTTCTCAGTCTCACTTTGGGCGACATACACTTTGGGAGGCCACATGGAGATAAAAGGGAAAACTGACAGACATACAGTTGAGTTTAATCAAGTTTATATGCAATGGTTGAGGCCCTGCCCCACTCCTATGCCACCTGAATAACAGGTCTGAATAATTGCACAACCTGCGAAAGTTACATGTATTTACTACAAGGTCTCATGTAAGTTCATTGACAGGGAGTATCACTGTTCCCACGCTGGCTGAGCTTGAGATACAGAAGTGGAAATTTCATGCTATATCATGGCTTCTCGAATTTACACTCTCACCTTGTGTTTGAGAGGGTCATCCATGCACTGAGACCTATGTTCTTACTATGTCTTTCATCACCACCATCTACAAACTAGTACAAGACCCCTCTTCCTCTCTCCTTCTTTGGCCTGCCCTCCTTACAATTTCTTCTTCAAAAGCCCATTTATCTTTTGCATCCATTTCTCTATGTAGAATAGCAAGGGACTTTACACAATAACTCAGTCTCTGTATAACCCCAAAGAGACTGGAATTTGGAGAAGGGAGTGAAAACGGACCCCCCCCCCTTTGTTTCTAGAAGCAGTGCTACCTGAGAGGTCAGGGATATGAACACGTGCTATCTTCTCCACTGGACATCAAATTATAGTTTAATTAAGTTAACAAAAAGGAAATCCTACCACGAGCTGGTTTCTTCTTGGGGACTAGGGATTGGGATTTGATAGTTGAGAAATGTTCCTGATAATTGCTGTGGAGATCCCAAAATCATGACCAAGATCGAGGTACTGTAGCTAGGGAAGGATATTTATTCAGCCTTTCCAACACCAGCCATCTTCTGTTTGCACGGAGGTGGTGTGGCATCTTCTGATTGGCCAGTGGATAAACACCGCTTTAGCATCGCGGAACCTGTGTCCTGCACAATTGGAACAGGCTCCCTCCAAGCAAACCCTTGGGAGAGCTTGTGTTTTGATTGTTTACAAAATGTTCCCATTGGCAGATACTCAGGAGTAAAAACAGCTGTTGCACATCTGGGTACAAGTATGCAGTGACTCTTTCTGAAGCAAGATCCCCAGGGAAACATGGAGCCTGCTCTGACGTTACCACCTGTGCCCATAGCAGGGAACATTTGACAGTGTCCGTGCCCACTCTCCTCCACCTACATGCTTGTACCTGCTACTTCACTTTTCTTTAATTCTGAACAATTCAAAGTGTTCTGACAAGCAGCTCCTACCTTTGAATTTTTATTTCTTTAAATTCCTCTTTGGTAGGGTTGCTAATGAATTAAGGAGTAGGGTGGAAAGAGAAAAGAAAGGGAAGTGGGCTCAGTGACTGCCTCTCAAGCTTGCACAGCAGATGTTGTCTGGGTGCACATGTGACCATTATGAGAGGCACAGGGACAGAGCTGACAAACAGATTCAGAGCTGGAACTCACAGGTGCCATTTGGTCCTTACCCACCAAAGTTGCTGCTTAGAACTCTTGAGAGACTCTTGGGTATGTATCTTTATTACAGAAGGCAGAAGTAGTCTTTTGTGTTTGGTTTCTTCTTCGTGCAGCTGTTTTATGTCAAGTGAGCTTTGCCCTTTTCACATTTATCTTTTATACTCTGTCTCCCACTGTTGCTCTCCCCTGGTCAGTTGCATATCCTGTGCTAAGAAGCCTGAAAACCAAAGCTTTATTGGTTTTAAGGGAAGAAGAATGTCTTGGAGATCCCAGCCCTCACGAAATCAGTGAACACTAAATTTTCACCTGTATTTATAAGACTTTATTTATTTGACAGAGAGATCACAAGTAGGCAGAGAGGCAGGCAGAGAGAGAGAGAGAGGAAGGGAAGCAGGCTCCCTGCTGAGCAGAGAGCCTGATGCGGGGCTCAATCCCAGGACCCTGAGACCATGACCTGAGCCGAAAGCAGAGGCTTTAACCCACTGAGTCACCCAGGCGCCCAAATTTTCACCTGTATTTAAACTGGACCTTATCTTAGTGTTAAATAAATCTTTTGGCTAAGCTGTGAAGCCTGTTGATCTACCAGCTTTGACCCTGCTGTATTCTAGTGCTTAGGAGAACTCTAAGCATTGGTTGAACAGATGAGTCCTAGGACCTTTTCATGTTCCTGATGTGCAAAATGTTATAAAATACGTGAAGAAAAATAACAAATTCTCCCCTGAGGACTGTGAAACAGTCATACTCTTGAACAGCTGTTTCCAATCCTGACACATGTGGCAGTTCCCTGAGACACCCTTGTTCCTGTGTAATGTCTTCCCATTCTGTGAGGGTGTAAAATCTAAAGGGAGGGACAGGCCTAATGCCTTGACGTAATCAAGGCAAACCTGACGCAAACACTTCGTCCCCTGCTCTCCCTGAAAGAAATCCTTTGGTATCTCCCATTGCCATGCTTGCTTTTATGTCTTCGATAAAATCCTTCCCCAGAACTGAAGCATGGCACTCTTGAGGTACCCTAATGACTTGACGAACGAATTATTTTACGGAAGCTTTAAAAATTCTTATATTGCTTTATAGAAATTCCTCATTAAAATATGTTTTACTTGGCTGTTGTGACAGGAAGTCATTAAACACAAATGTCTACTTGGCAGAAATGAAGCATTAGCCATCGTGTAAAATGACCTCCGTCAATATGCTAATAGCCACGTACTTCCAATCAAATGCCCGCACTTAAGGACTTGCAAGATACTCACACAAACTGTAGGTATAGCTTATTATTTGAATCCTGTTGTTAAATCTAAATTTAATAATAATTTGCACAGGTTTAAAGTATTTTTCAACCATCAATAAGGTATGTATTTGCAAAGCAAACAATAGTATCAGAAGTATCTTTGCCTCTGAGGAAACTCAAGGTTGTTGGAATGGTTGAAAAGAAGTCAAATGCATTGTATGTCACCTAGGTGTACAATTCCTTTTTCTTTTCCTGGATGACTTCCAGCTCCTCTAACTTCTTATGGCATCACACCTTACTTGTCCACGGATGACCTCTTTGCCAAACGGAGGAACCTCCAACTCCTAACCCTTTCTTCAGTGCTTGGTTACAGGGCTGTGCTGTAGTGAGTCCCAGCGCTCACCTTTCTTGAATTACTCCTGTGGAATATTATTCAGTGGCCTCATGTTTATTTACCCATCTCTTAGTGTTTCTGGGAACTCCTCAGTACTGGCTCGAACTTATACTCCTTTTTTTTTTTTTTTTAAGATTTTATTTATTTATTTATCAGAGAGAGAGAGATCACAAGTAGGCAGAGAGGCAGGCAGAGACAGAGGGAGAAGCAGGTTCCCTGCCAAGCAAGGAACCCGATATGGGACTCGATCCCAGGACGCTGGGACCATGACCTGAGCCGAAGGCAGCCGCTTAACCAACTGAGCCACCCAGGCGTCCCTTACACTCCTCTTCTTAAGAAAATTTTTTACGGGGGTGAGGGAGTCAGATGTCTTTACTTACTACCAGCTTCCTCCACTAGAATGTAGGCTTCATGACATTGTGTTCAGCTGTTCTTTGTATGAGGAACTCTTGATGGACTCTGAGCTGACCTGGTGGTCACTTAGTCAAATTACTTTCAGTGTGATCCTGTTGCTGAATATTGGACACATTAGGTAGGGTTTGGCCTAGTTGGAAAAGATGTCTGGGTGAGAAGTCAGAAGTACTCAACTCCACCACTAGTCAACATGTGTTCATGAATATGTTTTTTGGTTCTTGTCATTTGGCATCTGAAAAATGAGGAACACTATTACTTGCCTATCTGAAAAGCAATTTTGAGGCACTTACTTACAGATGTTAAAAAACCTAAATGTTTAAAAGTGCAATAAATGTATAAACTGAGTGGCAGTATGTGTAACTGTCATTCCTTGGAGTGTCTCTACCCTTGCCCCTGTTCTATATTTGTCAAAACATTTGTGTTTTGACATAATTGTCAATTATGACACCACCAAGGGTGTCATATTGTCAGCTTCCTTCACTGGAGTGTAAGCTTCCCAGGGCAAGGCTCTTATCCTCCTTGTTCACATTGTAATGTCAGTGCCTTTAACAGCATCTAGTATAAAGTAAGTGCATGACGTGTGTTGAAAGAATGAGTAGAATTTCGTTTTTTATGGAGTCATAGAGCTGATGATGAGTTTCTTGAATCCAAATGTGTCTGGTTTTGGAGATTCCTGCCCTTAATATAATAAATAGGTACAAACTTTTTCCCCCAGGAATATTGACCCACTTTTTAAAGTAGCCAAACCCTGTAATTTGCTAAAGGTCAATTTTCAGCTATTGATATTAGTTGCAAAGCTGGGTTTTCCATTTTCTCTTTTAGGAGACATGCATACCCCCTCGTCCTCTGAACTATGTTTAATTTTGTGACAAACCAAGGGGAAATGGTGCCTTTGGAAACATGTGCTCTGAGGCTCAGATAACAATTTCACGTTAATTAAAAAACCCTTTATGAATTTACCTGGACTGGCATTGGGTTTAACTCTGAGGATATAAACATGGACTTTGCCTTCAACAGTACTTGTGTTCATTTGTTACTTCCTTCGTATAACACATGTACACTGAGCACCACTCTGTGTTGGGAGCTGGGCGTTCAGACATGAAGTTGCACAGCCTCTGCCCTCAGAGTGCCTGGTGGAGACAGATGTGTCCCCAGATGAGTGTGGGTTCTGTGATTTCAGTGCCACATGGAGTTCAGCGGAAGAGTACTCCTTCATGACAGGGGACCTGCGTGCGAGGAAGGACTTCCTGACACGGAGCTGTGAGGGCATAACCCCTCACTCTGGAGAAAGAAGTTATTTGAAAAATCTCGAGCTCTGTGCGGTACAATTACAGGATTTTCCACTTTGTTGTGGAACAATGTTCTAGGAAAAGATAGAGTCTCCCAATCCTGAGCTAACTGGGGGATCTCTGTGTGAGTCCCCAGTACCCTGGGGCTAGCCCTGAAAGGTCACACTCAAGAAATACCTGTGACAAAAGGACCCAGAGGAGGACCCTCACTAGCCATATTCCTCAGTTAACAGCCTGGATTCTAAAACCAGTTCACAGGAGTCAGTCTTCTGCTTCTCCAGGATGTGTTTGCAAGGTTGGCAAGGCAGAAGGTCTTTCATCTATAACTCGCCTCAGGGATCTTACCTCAGTACTGTTGCCTGAAGTCATATTCTTAAACCTCTGTTGTAATCATCAGGATGTAAGGAAATATTTAACCATAAATTCTATGTCTAATTGGAACATTGGTCTAGTACAGACTATTAGTTTTTTATGGAGTCATAGAGCTGATGATGCGTTTCTTGAATCCAAATGTGTCTGGTTTTGGAGATTCATGCCCTTAATATAATATATAAGTACAAACTTTACTCCAGACCTCACACCATACCTCACACCAGACCTCACAAAACAGAACAACAACAAAACTTGGAGAATTTGCTTTTGGTTTGTAGATTTCTTGATTTTAACCTGATTTTAAATATGATTTTATAATAGCTATAGAAGTATATAGCTATATAGTGTCTAGATCTTGCTTTAACTTAACTAATATGAAAAATCATTGCTGTAATAATATCCACTAAATTATTCTACTATTCTTTTCCCCAAAATTATTGTACTCATCATTCATAAACATACTTTTTCCTTCCTATGTCTGTTTCTCGGACAGGTCACCATCATTGCAGATGATAACTGCAGATTTTTATGCTGGTCAAGAGAAAGATTAACTTATTTTCTGGAATCAGAACCAATTCTATATGAAATATTTAGGTATCTTATAGGAAAAGACATTACAAATAAGCTCTACTCATTGAACGATCCCACCTTAAATGATAAAGTAAGTGGGTTTTTTTTTTAATGACTGTGTTTGTTAAACAATGATGTATGGTGAAGCGTACCTTACTTTATGCAATACGTATTTTTCTGAATTTTCATTAATTCATCATGTTTTAAGTAAAGCGGGGATGTCATTTCTCAAGAGGATGTCATTTCTCAAGAGGATGGACATATTTTGTAATTATTATATTTGTCATCACCTGGTGAGGTGTCTCTAAATGTCAGGGACCTCCATTTGTGGTGATGTGGTGCTGCTCTCTCATGAAGAGTCTTTTAATCAATCTAAGGAAGACAGTACATGAGTTGGAGGGAGGGATGGGGGGTACAGGGGGCCAGGAGGGCAGGGTAGCTGGGGGGGCTGCTGACTGGTCACTGCAGTGAGCAGGAAGTTGGCATTTTAACACTGGTGTCCTCCAGTTTGGGACATCCTCATGGTCATGCCCCCTCCCAGAAAACCCATAAGTGACAAGACAGGGAGGGGAAGGATCCTGTGGCAGTGCAGTTAGGAATTTCAGAGCTGTAGGCATATTCTCCAGGTTGCAATGTGATCTTCATTTCCCCACGTCTGCTTAGAAGGAAATTATAATGACGACAGAAGAGAAATTGCAAAACATGGTTTCTGTGATAAGTACCGTTCTCCCAGAACTGTGCACACGGGCATGTGTTCTCTTTAAGTTCTCTTGCCTAGGACCTTTATCAAATCAAGGTGGTGCTTATTACTTTTAGATTAATAAATAAGCTACTGAGCATATTACATTTTTGTAATGTATGTGTAGTTACAGCTTATAATAAAAGTTATAGCTAACATTTATTGGCCACTTACTATGTACCTGGTAGTTCTTTATTTCAAGGAAAAAATAAATGCTGTTTACAGGGTATACATGACCTAAGTCCCAGAGATCTCAGAAATCTTAAACCTTTGCTTTGTAGAAGGCCAAAAAGCTGGAACACCAGCTCAGCCTGTGCACACAGATCTCCATGCTGGAAATGAGGAACAGCATCGCCAGCTCCAGTGACAGCGATGATGGCTTACACCAGTTTCTTCGGGGCACTGCCAGCATGTCCTCTCTCCGTAAGTTATCCCGAACAGAGAATCCTCCAGGATTCCACTGGATGTCATTGGAAATAGACAAATGACAACTGTGATTGGAAAAATAGCTTTGCAAGTAACAGTTGGGCGACCTGAAGGTATCAACAAAAATAACAATTTTTTTTCTTGCTTTACCTTTTCCATGTTGCACCTCAGCTAAAATCTAACATGAGAGCTCTTACTGCTTAGTCCAAATTTCAGAACTTGGTGGTTCATTTCACCGTGGACTCTCCTTCAATACTGGTTCCCTGGGATAACGTGAGAGAGTCCGTAGTGTTTGCTGGATACTCGGGTTTGTTGTTTTCATGATTTTTGTTCAAGTGAAAACCTAGACCCCGCAATGTGTATAAATAAATAAATAAGTAACACAAAATAACCCCTTTTATTGGTAAAGATTTTGTTGGCAAAATCAAATAGATTGACAGCACACTGTCGCAGTAAAGCAGCCAAGAAGCCGGAATTCTTGACTGTCGCTGTCTGGAGAGGATAGAGGTGCAACCTCTATGGAAATAGGACATGTCTATTAAAATTTAATGTGCACAGGTTTTGACACAAAATTTCACTGCTAGAGTGTTACCCTATGAATATGCTCAGTGGCAAATAATACCACATTAACTGCTATTCATTCCAGCATTTTTCTACAATTGCAAAATTCTGGAGCAAACCAAAATATCCATCAGAAATAAAACTGATAGGGCACCTGGGTGGCTCAGTGGGTTAAGCCTCTGCCTTCAGCTCAGGTCATGATCTCAGGGTCCTGGGATCGAGCCCCACATCAGGCTCTCTGCTCGGCAGGAAGCCTCCTTCCCCCTCTCTCTCTGTCTGCCTCTCTGCCTACTTCTGATCCCTCTCTCCCTCTGTCAAATAAATAAATAAAATCTTTAAAAAAAACTGATAAATAAATTTTTGATAAAAAAGAAAATAATAGGAAACAGAGTCTGAGTGTTTTACTGCTGACTGGTTATCTCAGTGTGAGCCCCAAAAGTTAACAGGGGGAAAAAAAAAAGAGTTAACAGGTGATTGGGTGCTGGGATGTTCCTGAAGATGAAGGAGACCACCCAACACCCAACAGCCCCATGAGTTACCTCGTTCACACACAGCCACTGAGAGTCAGGTTTTCCAAGATTGTGCTATCGGTTAGATCATTTTAAAACATCTTAAGTAAGGAACGTTTTAAGACACAGATGTTGAAGATACGTAATATGAGAGAAACTAAATTATTTTAAGAATTATTCCAAGAATGGAAGTTTAAGAATTCATTTGAAATAGCAAAAAGAGAATTCTTCCATTGTATAAAACAAGAAACTATTAATGTTTCTAATTGTGTGTTAGTCCAAAGTAACTTTTAAGGAAATCCAGATACATATTCAACAATACTAAATGCTTATGTAAATGATCTTGTATCTTTGGATGCTGTAGATAAATTGGATTAAGGATGTTAAGAATCACATAGTGTAGAGGGGTTGGAATTGGCAAAGCCGTGGAATCAGCATAAACTTCCAAAGAAAAGTCTAGGCAGAGAAATGTGTTGTGGACCCAAAGGAGATTCACATGATTTCACATTTCACAAATGAGAAATGGGAGATGGTTGTATCTTATTCTAACGTAACTTTTGAAAGTACTGACTGAGGCTGACCAAACTCTATAATCTGATAGCATTATCAAATGCATTATCTGCTCTGTTGAAACAGTTTGGTGGTTAATAATCATTTTCAGGTGGATAATTGCATGTATCTTAATTGCATGTATAGTGATTACTAAGAAAGGTCAGCAGAAAGGGAATTTTTTTTTTAAGATTATTGTTTATTTATTTGACAGAGAAAGAGAGAGAGATTGCACACAAGCAGGGTAAACAGCAGAGGGAGAGAGAGAAGCAGGCCCTCTGCTCAGCAGGAACCCCAATGCATGGCTTGATCCCAGAACCCTGGGATCACGACCCGAGCAGAAGGCTGACACTTAACCAACTGAGCCATCCAGGGGCCCCAAGTTGTTGTGTTTTTTTTTTTTTTAATTGTATTTTATTGTATAAGCTAAATCTTTTGGGAGTAAGATAACATTTTAGAAAAAAAGTTTATCTAGAGTATGTTGTTTAAACAGAATAAAAACACATTTTCACGATTCACATTTGTACTGTTTGTGGCGCCAGAAACCTATATTACCAGGTGGATTGATCACCCATGTGGTGTTCAAATCTTGCACTAATGATTATTAGTTGTGGAACTAGTACATGTGGGTTTGAGTGTGGTGTGTGTGAATTACGCAACAAAGCCCTGCTCATCCCTAATTCCCTTTCACTAATCCCTGTTCTGAGTTTCTTGCCTTCACTTCCTGCAGTTCAATGGAAGACATTGGTCCTTGAGCACCGCACTGACACTAATTATGAATTCTGTCATTCATCCTCGCCTGTGAGTCATCAAAAACCAGTTAGTTCTGGTTTCTCTTTCTTAGGTTTCAGCTCAGAACTCCTGAAGTCTGGGTTTTTTGTTTGTGTTTTGTTTGCCAGACCCATCAATATGCTATTGACTTTCCCATATTACAGATAACATTTTTTTTAAGATTTTATTTATTTATTTGACAGAGTTCACAAGTTACAGATAACATATTTTCCCATATTACAGATAACATTTCTTTTTTTTTTTAAGATTTTATTTATTTATTTGACAGACAGAGATCACAAGTAGGCAGAGAGGCAGGCAGAGAGAGAGGGAGGAAGCAGGCTCCCCGCTGAGCAGAGAGCCCGATGCGGGGCTCGATTCCAGGACCTGAGATCATGACCTGAGCCAAAGGCAGAGGCTTAACCCACTGAGCCACCCAGGCGCCGCACAGATGACATTTCTTATAAAACAGAGAATACAGAACCAATCTTGTATGACTTCGGCTGAAATAACAAAATTTACCATTTTTGGAGCACGTGGGAGGTCTTAGTAAATGTGAGTTTCCTCAAACGAGTGCGCTCTTATTCTGAGATTCTGACGGGCACAGGGGGCAACTACAGCCGCTCCTTTCAGCGGCAGAGGCAGCTTCACGACTGCTAAGGAGAGACGGGAACAAACATTTGTGGACGGTGGTAGCTATTGTTTTTTAGGATCTCTGGACATAATCACATGCGGTCTTTCCTCTAGCCCCGCACGGAAAGGTACACTGGGTTTTTGCTAGATGACACAGCACTAACAGCCTCCCCGATCTCTGGCTGGGAGGAAGGGGCTGCTTTCTGGTGCGTGTGCACCCGGGTGCTACTCCAGGCCCATGTCCTCCTCAGACTGGGATGCAAAGAGCAGCCGCTGTTTGGATGACTGCCCTCCGGGCAGGGGAAGTCAGTGACGGCGGAATCACGTGATGGCTCTGAAAGCTCCCACTTAGAAGTAGCACATGCGGGGCGCCTGGGTGGCTCAGTCGGTTAAGTGTCTTCCTTGGGCTCAAGTCATGATCTCTGGGTTCTGGGATCGAGCCCCGCATCGGGCTCCCTGCTCAGTGGAGGGTATGCTTCTCCCTCCCCCTCTGCCCTTTCCCCGCCCCCACACTCGTGCTCTCTCACTCTGTCAAATAAATACGTAAATAAAACCTTTTAAAAAAGAAGAAGTAGCGCGTGCGATCCAGCAGGGGCTGAGCAGAAAGGCCCCTGAGGCGGGAGGGAAATCAAGTGTTTTGACAGTAACTTGGGTCTAAGTATGACTTCATTTTACACCTGAGGAAATTAGGAATCTGGATGCTTCCTCACTTGTTCCATTCGCACAGGGAGAGGCTCTGGGATACAGAGCTAGGTGTCCTGTCCAATCCATACTGTTTGACCGCATTGCCTCTCTGTTTTAAAAGGAAAAGACCAAAATATGTGTGTAACACTTGACTGGCACTTTATAGTTTACCCGTCACTTCCGCTCCCATTCCTTCATCTACACCTGACGACTCTGCAGCAAGACACAGTCGCTATTAGTATATTTACGCCTTTCCTGAAGGGGCCACCTGTCCTCAGTGAGAAGGCTGTGCTTACCCCCAAATCACTTCTTTCTCGGACAATCTACCTCACTGGAGAAACCTACCCCCCACCAATTCCTCCATTATGACCAAGCAGTGCTGCAGATCAGTTTTCACAGACCCGTTGATTTCCATTTTGATGAAAATTTTTGCTTTCTTCATTGTATGCGGGGTTCACCACAGGAACATTTAAATTATCCAGTAATGTCCTCCGGTCGTTTATTGTTGGGTTAGCTTTCATTTCACCTCATATGTCCTTATAGAATTATAAGCAGTGCTGCTCTATAAAAATTACATTTATTTTGTATATTTATTGTATATTATATATTGTAATATTATATGTATATATTTTTTTTTAAGATTTTTATTTATTTATTTGACAGACAGAGATCACAAGTAGGCAGAGAAGCAGGCAGAGAGAGAGAGAGGGAAGCAGGCTCCCTGAGGAGCAGAGAGCCCGATGCGGGACTCGATCCCAGGACCCTGAGATCATGACCTGAGCCGAAGGCAGCAGCTTAACCCACTGAGCCACCCAGGCGCCCCATATTATATGTATATTTGATCAGCATGTACCCATTCCGTTTGGTTGAAAATCTCTGAATCTCTGGGCTTCCCCTCCATCTCTCTCTCTCTCTCTCTGTGTTTTTGCATTTTTGTTTTGTCTTGTTTTGTTTGTCCAACAGAATCTTGATTCTTAAATATAATTGTGAATATGAATCACTTGGAGACTTTATTATAGATTCTGATGCAGAAGACTAGAATAGGGCTTGGCATCCCCCTGTTTAACCAGTGCCCCAGGGGTGCTGACGTGGCTGTCCCCTGAACCACTCTCTGAGCAGCGAGGGGTAGGGGTCCCTCCCTATAGTCTGGAATTTTGCTGAGTGCAGACCCATGATGGTTTCTTGTGTTTCCCATTCACTGGTAGGTAGATCTCTGGGCCTGTGTAGATTCTGGTGAAAGCATGAAAAAAAATGGATGCTGATCCCACTTTTTTACATTGCCCTCTATTTTTATGTATATCACATAACCCTAAATCCAGAGCAAGATCTCTACTCTTTGCCATGAAGACTCTGTATTCCACATCAAATTATCATTTAAAGACAAGAAAGTACTGAGATAGTCTGAGAAAAATTGCTTCCTTCCCATTTATTCAGTGGCCCGTAATCCACTCAGCTCCCTTTCAGTTTCCCGTGGTTTCATTTACTCGTTTCATGTTTGGGAAGCATGATGGTGAGGCAGAAGGACCAGAAAGGACGAGCAGGGCAGGGCATGTGGGAAGGAGTGTGTGTCCTCAGATGGCTACAAGCTCTCTTCTCTCCGCTCCTGCCCCGAGGGCCTCACCAGGCTGCCTTGCCATTTTCTCCTGCTTATGAGGTTTAGCTCCTACGTGTGATGCAGAAAACACAGATTGATCGGACTTGGCAGGTGCATCACTGACAAGTGGTGCTGGGCACAGACATCGTCATGGCAACAGGAGACTGTATTCTGTTCCCTTAAAAGTTGTAGAACTTTATTTTGGTTAATTGGGGTTAAATAACCTATTGTGTGGTTTGTTCGTTTGTTTTTTAAGTCCTGAGGCATTATAGAAAATGCATACCGTTGGAACTCGTCTTGGATAGATTTGGTTAAACCATGTATTTTTTTTCAGAAATTATAATTAAAATGTATGAGTTTTAAAGACACTGAAAGGGGCACCTGGGTGGCTCAGTGGGTTAAAGCCTCTGCCTTCCACTCAGGTCATGGTCTCAGGGTCCTGAGATTGAGACCCGCATCGGGCTCTCTGCTCAGCAGGGAGCCTGCTTCCCTTTCTCTCTGCCTACTTGTGATCTCTCTCTGTGTCAAATAAATAAATAAAATCTTAAAAAAAAAAAAAACACATTGTGAAATACTTAGAGCAAGGTTTTTTACTGAGAAAAAAAATCTTTTCAGATGTTTTTTGTTATTATTGTCAAGATGGTGTTCTGGACGCTCTCTTAATTTCAGGTGACCTGGTTGCACAAATATGCCTTAAGTGAGCTTGCCTCTGGTTGGTGGTCTTACCTGCCAAGAAGAGCAGCATATCTGACATAAAGAGTTTCTGTCCGCTATCTTATCCGTTTATTTACCTGGAAGGATACAAAAACCCAATATAGCATTCTCAGTTTTAAGGCTGGTTTCATGAAATAACCTGTTCAACTCGATTTATATTCCATTCACCCCACAACCTCTATAGACCAATAAACAACAACCTTGACATGAATCGTGTGGAGAAGTAGAGAGGAGATGGGATCAGGCAGCAGAAATACTGAGGGAACAGTTCTCAGACCCACCCCGATGGCAAGAGAAAAGCCGTGTCCCCACTTTGTACGTTAGTAAGGAGCAGCTTAGGGAGGCTAAGTAACGGGGTCAGGGCCCCGGGCTAGCTCTGAAACAAAGAAGTGTTGGATTTATGTTCTTGTTTTGCTTTTTACCCTATGCATATCCATATCCACTGGGGAGTGTACCTTTGTTTAAGGATGTTCAGCCCCTGCCATCACAGCTGACATACCTTGACCACATTCATACATGTTCTCATCTCATCGTCAACCCACCCAGGAAGGTTGGTGTGTTTTTCCCTCTTAGGGTTGAGAAGTATGACATTTATGTCCTCTGAGTCCTTGGTCCCCCAGCCAGTAGGGACTGTGCTTTCTGTCTCCAGAGACACCAATCCATTCACTGTCCTCTATCCTCACAGTGTTTTCTCTGTAAAATGATAGTATAGGGATTTTATACAGATACACATTTTTTAAAGATTTTATTTATTTACTTGAGAGACAGCAAGAACCCACAAGTCAGGGTAGGGGGACAGAGGGAGAAACAGACATCCCACTGAGCAGAGAGCCCTATACAGAGCTTGATCTCAGGATCCTGGGATTGTGAATGAGCTGAAGGCAGATGCTTAACTGACTGAGCCACCCAGGCACCCCTCCAGTTACACATTTAAACTTTTAATAACAAATTTAAAAATTAATAAGCTAAGGGGAGCCTAGGTGGCTCAGTCTGTTAAGCGAGTCTGCCTTCGGCTCAGGTCATGATCCCAGGGTCCTGGGATCTAGTCCCAAAGCAGGCTCCCCATGGAGCAGTGAGCCCAATGCAGGGCTTGATCCCAGGACCCTGGGATCATGACCTGAGCCGAAAGCAGAGGCTTAACCCACTGAGCCACCCGGGTGCCCCTACCCTTTCTTATTCTTTCCTCTTCTACCTTACATTGTTGTAGGTCTCTTCCTTAACTTTTAAACAATCACAATTGATAACAAGTATATTCTGTTATTTTTTTTTCCAAAATATTTTTGTTGTCATAAAATACTTATAACATCAAATTTACCATCTTGGGGCACCTGGGTGGCTCAGTGGGTTAAAGCTTCTGTCTTCGGCTCAGGTCATGATCTCAGGGTCCTGGGATCAAGCCCCGCGTCGGGCTCTCTGCTCGGCGGGGAGCCTGCTTCCCCCTGCCTCTCTGCCTACTTGTAATCTCTCGCTCTCGGTCAAATAAATTAATAAAAAATAAAATTTACCATCTTAACCATATCTAAGTGTACAATTCAGTGGTATTACGTACTCTACTCTCTTTTGCAACAACAATTAAGTCTTCTTTCTCTATGATTTGCTTTGCAAAGTTTAAGCAAATAAACAATGTTGACATTATTATGCTTTATTCAGAACCAAATAATGGAGTGTGACTACATTTCTTTCTTTTTGGTTATAACGTCATGATTCCTATTCTGTTCAAAGGAGACTATTTCTAATATCAAGTTCAAATGGATTCTCCTTTCATATAAAACAGAAAATCATGCCACAGTTTACTTCATACTTTTTACTTCCTCTCCCTGAAGGTTTTTGTTGTCTTGCTTTGGGATCCATTTTATTCACCATGTCCCTAGTATCTTCTAGCTTCTTATTCATTCTGTCTTTTAACTGAAATCCAATTTGTTTCTTCTTTTTTTTTTTTTTAAGATTTTATTTATTTATTTGACAGAGAGATCACAAGTAGATGGAGAGGCAGGCAGAGAGAGAGAGAGGGAAGCAGGCTCCCTGCCGAGCAGAGAGCCCGATGCGGGACTCGATCCCAGGACCCTGAGATCATGACCTGAGCTGGAGGCAGCGGCCTAACCCACTGAGCCACCCAGGCGCCCCAATTTGTTTCTTCTTAAAGTCTTTAAGCAGTTTTTCATATTTGAACCGTGCCTTATCATACTGCTTTTCGTCTTTATTGGTATTTCTAGTTCCCTTTCTTTCTCCTCATCCTTGCGTTTTCTTCTATCTGTACTCTCTCAGTACATCGATGCTGTGTCCCCTTTTCTCAGAGAACTTCCTCACAGAACCTTCCATTCTGTCTCATCCTAGACGAGTTGTTGTCTGCATTCTGTGCACAGCTGCCCCCAGGAACTGCCTTCCCCATCCCCCCGAGTTTATTCACCACCCCATGATGTTACAGCTTTCTCCTTGTGGGCAAGAAGGGGCTGCAGGACGCCACGGTTCCTCGGCTGTTCACCTCTGTTGCCGGGCAGCTCAACACCCTGACCACCCATGTGGTCCTTAGCCACTGATCTGCAAATGACCTGTTGGGCTGAGAAAACCTCCTCATAGGAACCCCTAACTCTCTCCAACCTCTCTATTTCCCATAACTTGTACATTTCTTTGGTTGGGTCCCTCAAGGCTGGTGCCTTCGTTTCTCTAAGGGAATTAAGGATAAAAGCTATACCTACCCTTCATTATTTTTCAGAAACTTTCAATCCAAACTCAGTCTCTTCAATTTAAAAAAATCTTATGATATACATAAGCAAGGCAGGAAAAGAGATGATAATCCTCTCTAGCCACAAAGCCATTAAATCCTTCCCTATCCCCATTCATCAAAAATTGTATAATCTAATTAAAATTCTAAACCCTTTGTAAGGTTTTTAATTACTTGCTAAAACATTTGGCCAGATGGTTAAACATAATAAAAATAAGAACACTTTGAAAGGAGTGAGGAAAATGTCATTAAAGTTAATGGAATAAAGGGGGAAAAATCATATAACATTATATTAGATAGTTAACAAAAGTGTTCCCCCTTTATAAAAATTGAGTACCTTAAGCAGAGAGAAAAGTCACTTGACAAATTTCATATTGGGTTTTTATATTTATTTGGAGATCCAACCTGAGGTTGCCTGTTCATTGTCTCGAACAGGTGTGACCTTCACTCTGGATTTAAGCCCAAAAAATATGTCTGTTTACTTTGACTTGCTAAGAGACGCCCTTGGGCCCTCATGTAATTAGAAGCACACTGAAACAGAAGAAGCTTAATAAGGACAGAATTCTGTCAAAGGGAATTTCTCTTACCTAATTTCTCACTACTCTGGATACTAGAATTTTGACTGTTAGGTAAGATCTCCGTGGTCTGCATGTATAAAGGCTTCCTGCAGATCTTTGACTCAGTCCCTGAGGAAGGCAGGAAAGGGTCTGGTGGGGCAGGCTAAGCTTGTCCTCATGGAGGCCCACGACTTGCTTCCCCTGGCAGGGAACAGCCTGCAGGAGCCACACTGACTCCTCCTCAGTGGGGATCCCGCACAAGCCGCTGAACGGGTCTGCTGAGGAGAGCCTCGACTTCCCAGATCCACATCCTCCGGTGGACGTCCACAGTGCTGTCCCCCACTGTGATCTGACAGGAGTGGAAGGGTCCACTGTTTGGTTCAGGGCTCTTACTGCTAAGCCTCTGTCTTCTACACACGCTCAAAGCTCGTATATTTGAGTTTGAGTTTTTTTCTTCCCCTCAGGATTGCTGTTCTCTCTCTCAGCTGCACACACCGAACATGGTATACAGCTCAGAGGAAATTCTACTCCGCTGGCTGTGCCTTCTGGGTGCGCTGGGATCCATGGGAGGGATGGAGAAGTCTTTCTGACAGAAGATTTTTTTTGCCGCTTGGTGTAATATGAAACATTCCCCAGCAACAGTAACTCTTGACATAACTGTTTAACAATTTCACACCTGATAAATCTGGATTGCGGTTCAGCCTGAGACTATTTGTTTTACATACTTTTATAATCAACTGTGTTAATTGGCACCCAGAGCCAAGTAGAAGATGATTATAGCTAACAGCAAAAAATAATGTTAATTATCTCTTCTTCATTATAATAAATACCGAAGGATATAGTTAACTACTTCTGTTTCCCAACTATAAAAGTGGTTTTACTAGAGGAAGGATAGAAATCAGATTTCTGGAAAATTTATGGATATGGAATTATTGGCCTGCCTAGAATTTGGAATAAATGAAAAGTAAAGCATCCTATGGAGGTCACGTACCTCATAGTAATGACCTTGAGGGACAAAAATAATTTGAAAAAGCACTTAACTAAATTTCTTTTAGTTTCTTCCTCTCTTCTCTCCTCATGCTTGCCCATCTAGGTAGGTTTGGCCCCTCCTAGGCAAATTTCTGATGATGCATAGGTGCATAAAATTAATGAAAAACCAGGCAAACTTGTAGAAAGAATTTATTAATGTTCAACTTGGGAAATGTAAGATAGTTTCCTTGAAGCAGAACATTCTCTCTTCTTTTTTAATAGTTTTTGGGGTTTTTGTTGTTGTTCACGCTCCAAATTGGGCTTAGCTATATTAGTGGACCAAGGGCTTACCTCTAGCAGCATAGTGACAGTGACTGAGTCTTCCCGCCGAACCGGTGGGTCCCGCATGGAGGCTGGAGAGCAGGAGGTGTGGGCAAGTGAGCTCCTGCTCCCCAGAGCCCGACTTCCTCCTGGCCACAGCAGTGCCAGATCTGCAGGTAGACCAGGTGACTGTCACCCTTGGCCTTCAGTGGCAGAGGAGGCCCAGGCCAGCTGAGGTTGGGACAAAGTGTGAGCATTCTCTGCGACCCTGATTCCTGGGTCAGGCAGCCACCTGGCTCCGGGTTGCTTCCCGTGGTTACCGACAGGCCCGGTGCCCGCTGCCTTCCGGCGCATCTGCGGCAGGGAGGAAGGGCCGCCGGGCGCTGCTCTGGGAACTGGGACCGGAGGGGCCTGTGCGCTCTAACCCAGCCCCGGAGCCTGAAGTGGGAGTGAATCTAGGATCCTGTGAGAACGTTAGCGGGAATATGCAGTCTAGCAGGCCGCAGGCCGGGCAGGGCCAGCCCTCCACCCTGCCAGAATGTGATCCTGCTGGGGCGGCCCACTTCCTGTGAGGAAGAAGTTCTAATACCACAGCCCCGCCACGAGTCTTTCTTTCACAGGCTCTCCAGGTGGCCTTTGCTTTAGCTTCTGAGTACAAAATAGAAAAAATATGTGGATATGTGAGCATGAATGGCTCTGAAAAGTGCGTTGAGTTCCTGAGAAACAAAATAAGATCGAGTCAGAGACTCTGCAAGTCATTTTTATTTCCCTGACATTTAACCCAGCTTCTAGCGCATTGTCATCACTCAGGGGCACCTTTTGCTAATTGGATGAAAACTTCTTGGCAGGAAATGATCCGGCCGAGCCTACGGACGTTTATGTGAGGGGACAGCGCTCTTGCCCGTGTGCCATGTGCTGCTATAAGCTATGCTATAAGCCCATGCTGTAAGTTCTGCTGAGTCGATTATAGGACAAGGATTCCCCAGGGCACATGACACAGAATATAGTGATAACGGTCCCTTCTTATCGCAAGGTTTTACTATATCCTGAGACTTCCTGCACATGAGAAATACAGGTGGTTCCCCACCCTTATCCGAGACTAAAAGGTGACGGCCATGTGTCTTTGCCTCATGGTCAGGCTCAGCCTCCTGAAGGCCTCATGTGGAGTTTCATGTACTAAGTAATGATCAAGGACATGGCTATGTGGGGGCTACTTCTGCAGGACAGAAGAAGATGTGGTTACAGCCCTCAAGGTGCTTGTTTTCCAGTAAGGGACAGAGTTACATACTTGTGATCACAGTGAACTACAGAATGTGGAAGGGCTGTTGGACTCTAGGGAATGGAACCTCTCCTCGTTAGGAATTAGGGAAGACTCCAGATGAAGAAGGTGGGGTTTGACCTTGACCTTGAGGAATTGATAGGAATTTGATGAATAGGGATGGGAATGGAGAGGCCACTCCAGGTGGGAAGAAAAAAAAAAGCAAGAGAAGAGGGAAAGGATGAGTTGGATTTGGGGAGCAGTGAGGTTTGCCAGAGCCTGGACTGGAAGGGGAAGGAGGCCCAACTTGGAGGCCGCTGGGTATCACCCCAGGACTGTGGATGGTTCCCACACTACTGTCTTTTTAATGCTATGTGGTAAGCACCACAGCTCTTCCTTGGCCCTGGCCAGTATACTGGGGAATGAACAAATTCTTTCATGGAGAAGTTGAAAGTCCTTGCAAGGTTTTCACCAGGTCATTTCCAGTTGTCTTGGGTCCTCTCTTCATTCTGTCTCAGTGGGGAAACGCACCAGTTGGTGACGGAGCTGAGAGGGCAGAGAACATTTTGGCCCCGATGTAGATGGCAGCTGCAGGGTCCCGTAGAATGTGTCCCCTGTTGATAGATGGGCTAAAATCCAGAGCACAAGTCCCACTTCCGCCATCAAAATAAACTGGGTGTGTTTCTGTTATGCGTGTTACACAATCACGTCTGAATCCTCTGCCTTATTGATTTGGTTTAATGCTCTCAGACACACCATCTTGTTTGTTCAGAGTTTTTATCAGACTGCAAATACTCAGCCTGAGTTAGTGTTTCATGAAGCTCAGTCATAACTGGAGGCTAGACATATGACAGAAGCCGTGGCTACTTTTTTAAGATAAATTTTGCTGCATGTGGGACCGTTTCAACTGAGAAACACAAACCCCCATTCGAGTACAAGTCCCACGTGTTTTTATCTGCCATTCCTACCGGCAATAATGAATTTTAACAAATGTTCTAATTACTTAGGCCATTGCCCTCTAAAGACCATATCAATAACTCATTTTATTGACTTACAAACTGACAAAATGACTATTGCATCCCAGGCACTGAGGTGAGAACTGTAGGCACTTAGTCCTGTGAACAACCATACAAAGTAGATAAGAGCAATGATTCCTATTTTACAGATAGGGAAACTGAGGCAGGGGGACGTGAATTAACTTGCCCAAGGTCGCACGGATAGTATTCACTGCCATTTGAGTAGACCTGCAAATTGAAGATCGTGGTTAGTGGTCATGCTGTCACCTGCGAGAAAAAGGACCAGAAGACTTGCCTGGGTGGTTCCGCCGTGCGGTTGTTTGTGATGGAATTGTGTCCCTGGATCATCCTAATAGAGGCTCATCATCTACAGTTAATGTTAGTAGTTGTCTCTCAAGAAACTCGGGATTTTAATGGACCATAAATGTTTGAAAATAAAGAGTAACAGAAAATAAAGTTTCCATGTAGGCACAGCAAACACATCAACTAAACCAAAGTCCAGGCCAGTCTAATTCCTAACTTTTTTATATTGGAAGCTGTGGCCATTGGGAGTGGCATTCCGCCAGTGCGTGACTGGGACCGTGCAGCTCATCATAAACATGGAGTGGCATTTTCTACGTGCCCAGCACCCTGCTGAGCCCATGACCCCATTCTTTTGTCTTATCCCCCAACAACGGCACTAGATGGGCCCTGGGAATATCTCCCTATAACAGGTATGGAAACCGAGGCCTAGAGAGGATTAGTGACGGAGCATAGATCACACAGCTAGGAAGCTAGGAAGCAGCACAACGGGGTTCTGAACCCGGGAACTGTTTTTTGAGGCTGGGGTCTTGACCATGGTGCGTGCTGCATGCCACCCCCCCGTGCCCCGCCCGTCCTCCTCACCCACAGCCTCTGCTGTCAGCTGCCCATGCTTGCCAGGGATTAACAGGTGATCTGGATAAAGTTCTTGTGGCAGCTCTGCTTCATGCCTTAGTCGGGTCCCACTAGCCTCCTCTGCTCTATACCAAGTATTTGAAGTCAGGTTTCACCATTGTTCTCCCATCAGCAATCTTTTTTTTTTTTTTAAGATTTTATTTATTTATTTGACAGAGAGAGAGATCACAAGTAGGCAGAGAGGCAGGCAGAGAGAGAGGGGGGAGGCAGGCTCCCTACTGAGCAGAGAGCCCGATGCAGTGCTCAATCCCAGGACCCTGAGATCATGACCTGAGCCGAAGGCAGAGACTCTAACCCACTGAGCCACCCAGGCGCCCCCTCTCATCATCAATCTTAAGTCCAGCCTGAGGTCGGCATTTACTGATTGACTGACAGATGGAATACCATTCCGCCCTGTTGGAGGGCAGCACGCGCACCACGTGGCTGTGCACAGGGCAGACAGGGGGAACCCCGCTGGATGAATCCCGACACTCAGTGTGGGAACTTTGTGGAGGGGCGTTTGTGCTGTTCTGGGAGCTGCTCATCAAGCACCTTGAGAAGTCTGTGCACCCATTTTTAGTAACTCCTCTTACTTTTAAACCGTTTTTTTCCTCTCTCAATCATGGTGTCCCTTATGTGGTAGATGCTCAGTAAGCCTCTGACAAACGCATAAACAAAGGCGGGACATTTATTACTTCACTTCTTGGATATAAAAGACTTTAAGGATGTTCCTGCCCCCTCTGCTACTTGGGTTGTATTTTCTTCACCTGGCTTTTCCTTCCTGTTTGCCTGGACCACCCCCACCTGCCCCACCCCTCTCTCTCTCTTCCTCACCCCTCCCTCTCCCATATCAGTCCTGGCAGGGGTTGGACAAGTGGTGGCAAGAACTACTATTTTAGGTGCTGCCACAGATGGTGTTAGCTTCCATAGCTTTAGGATCGAACTCTTCTTTAGGGAAATTAGGCGTTAAATTAGCTTTTGAGGAACTCAAGTCACCACATAGATTAATGTAGGAACAAGCATTCTGAGTTCCTAATCACACTTTAGGGCAACCCTCCTGAAACTGCATGTGCACAGGCACTGGAATCCATTCCATGTTTGTTCTCACGACTGAGAGTCATTTCTTGACTTCGTTGTTTTCTCAAAATGTTGAATTGAAAATACAATGTTTAGGGGAATTGCATGCCTTGTCCTAGCGATCGATTCCCAGAGAGTTTTACTTTCCGGTTGGGGTTTCTCATTGATACATCATCCCAGCATCGGGGCAGGCTGGACAGTAAGTGGTTTTCCTCTTTGTGTCTCTGACAGATGTGCCATCCCCACATCAGCGGGGCTCTACCAAGATGAAGCCCATCGAAGAAGGGGTAGAAGATGACGACGAGGTCTTTGAGCCCGTATCTCCAAACGCACTGAAAGTCCATCAGTTACCCTGACCAGAGAGAGAGGACAAGGGATCTGGATGGACTCTGTCTTGAAGAGATCCTGAAAAATACCAGCCCTTCCTCATGGCTTCTTGATTAGTCTGCTGTAGAACTGGTAGTCTGAGGGCTGGGAAGTGAGGAAGGGTCAAAGATGGGAAGGTTGTTTTAGCTCTCCTTTTTATTGATCAGCTTTTTAAGCAATTGTTTTACTGAGCCTTCTGACTAAACCTAGTTCTATTTTGAGATATATATTTTCACAGTGTTTTCTAGATATATTATTGTTTTACTTAGCTCTCTGTCAATGCAAATGCCTTTTCACTTTTTTTTTTTTTTTTCCTGAGTTGTGGTTCATTTTCCTCACAGTTTTTTTTTCTCCACTGTGGCAATGGGGTTGTCCACTTGATAGGTTTAAGAAACAGTGTAAGTTCGAAATTGAGGTTGAGGTATCATTAAAAGGCATGGAGTCTCGAGCGTTGTTCAACTGAATTTTTAGCTGGAAGATTGTAAAGAAAGATGTGATTTGGCTGGTGTTTATTTTTCCTCCCAGGCCAGACACATTACCCCACTAGATCACCTTACTTATTTGGGCATTGTGTAGAGAGCAGGATAATGAGCAAAACTCATCAGCCTTGGCTCATGTTACCCTTATAGTGTGCTGGTACAATCAGGTCTGAAACCAAAGCTGCAAAGAAAACAGATGGAAGCAGTTCAGAGCTCAGCTTGACCTTCTGCAAAAATCCAGCTCACCTGTGATTTGGAGCCATCTTGTCCCACACACCCTGGTGTGGGGAACACCTTACTTGTGGTAGGGTGTCCAGGGGCTAAGCAAGTGTCATAGAATGAGGCGATTGAAAGAGCATTTTCATTCTGTGGTCTGAAGTTTCAGACAGTTCCTCCAGAGCCATAGATGTTTCCTTAAAATGTGCCAAATAGCCAGTGCTGGGGATGCAAATGTGAACAGAGCTTTGGGGGCAGACCAAAGCCATGTCATGGGCACCCAACCTAGATGTTGCTGTGAGGGCCTTGACTGTAAATCTCTCTTTTCTCCTGGAATTGTGTTCCAGGAAACAGTGATGGGAAGTGGGAAGTTGGCTGAAATCATTGGTCAGACTGGTCAGTGTGACTGAGGCACTCAGCTGGGAGAACCCCTTTGATCGACTACACTACGTCATACGCCATGACGATTTTATTTCATCCACTAGAACCCAGTTGAGTCAGTCCTCCGTTATATTAAATAGCTAGAAAAAGTTCCCAATGAAATTACTTTTGGGTAAGCTGAGCCCAAAGCAGCCTGTCTTGCTAAGAGGTGATTTCTCTCAGAGAAGGTAGATAAGCTACTCGAGGGTCACCTCCCTTTCCTAAATCCACTTTTTAAAGGCTAATTATTTTAGTAATTTCACTGGAGTTAAATTTTCATGCTTGGTCCCTCGTTAAGAAAATTTCCACCGACGGGGGATCCAGCTCCTAACATCTCTATCAAATGTTGCCTTATTAGTGCCACAGTGGAAAGGCTGATTTCACTTCACCTTAGCACGGCCTCTTTAGTTTCCTAAATTATCAATGTATTGGGGGAAATGAAGCACAGGTGAATGACAGCCTTAGCTTTAAGATTGTAGAGGTTCATTTGGTCGGAGGTCCCTTGCCTGCCTGAGACCCCACGTGCGGTACCTGTAACTGATGGCGCTGGTACTGCTTTCCTCTAACTGTCGGGGTAAGGTCATGTGGACCATTTAGTTTCCACATGCATAAGACTAATTTGCAAAATCACTCTATAAAGTAATTAGACATGACACCCTTCCCTGAAGAGAAAGTAATTTTAGATTCTGCTGAGGCCACGTTTGTAATGTTCTATGGATCCACAGAAGCTTGGGGTTTCTTAACCTGACCTATGTTCAGGTGTGTCGAGCTGAGATCGTGGGAAGGGTCCTCTCTAATGACCAAGCTGCGCGTGTTGGGAGGCTATTTTCTGCAGCACCAGGAACAAACATTTTTAAAGGCACGCTGCTAAAACCAGACGATTGGAATTCACTGTTTATTAAAACCCATGTGTGCGCATGTGCGCACATCAGCGCCATTCATAACAGATTGTAATCTCGAGCTGAGGAATCTTAAAAGAACCACTTAGCCTGGATGGGAAACATGAACCTATTTTTAAATACACACTTCTGAGGAAGACAATGAGGCTTGGAGAAAAGGAGGTGCCGGCCACTGGCTAGCCTTCCCGCCCTCCCACGTCGACTCGATAGCAAAGAAGCAGATAAGAAGACAGAAAAGAGTTTTAAGTTCTAAGATCTCCTGTGGATGGCTTTGAATTCATTTATACCAGTGAACAAGTGTATCTTTGTGAAAGGCATAAATACATAGACAAAAAAAAAAAAAAAGCGTTTGCTGCCAAAGCCACTGATAAAATGCTTCTTGTGTTTTTTGGTGTTCACTTAGCTGTGTGACCGAAGCTCAGAAAATGATCTCCAAAAATTATTCTATATATAACCCCACATCTACTAGGTTTAAATGCAACACCGAGTATGTTGTAGGATTCAGGAGTGTAACATTTACATAAGGATGTATGTGTCATTTGTAATATTTTGAAAGCCCTCATATTTATATTTATAAGATAATAGCACAGACACTAGATAGAAACCCAATGATGGGCGGTTCCATGGTGTAATGGTGAGCACTCTGGACTCTGAATCAAGAACCCCAATGATGTTTATATATCTTAAATTAGTAATAATGGGTGCTATATGATTGTCAGCTACTGCCCTTTGCTTTCCGGGGTCTTTTCCACTGCTCTCCATGGTTCAGTTGCCCTGTCACCATTGGACACCTTTGTGTTTCGCTGCCAATAGTGTGTGCCCCAGGAGACACCGCCTTCTTCATATCTGGTTCTCCTTCCATGTGTCTGAAACATTTCTCATTTTATAACCTGGCACTGCCGATTCCTGGTTCCCGGGTCCTATCCTGGCCCCAAAGGCAGAGTTCCTTGAATGCTGGAAAAAAAATCTTTGGGAAAAGTTGATGTAATCTACATATGCTGCCCTGTCCCTGGTGCACCCGGGGAATGACTCCAGCCTTACAGGAAAATCGTCCTGCCAGTATGTGGATGGAGCCCAATGAGAGTTGGGATGTGCGGGGCAGCCCGAGTACTGCTCGGTGCCCACCTCCCTGCGTACCCCAGAGACCAGCTCCGAGGGGTCACAGTTCTTTATTTCCTGTATCCATTTCTTTGGACATTTCGAAAGCCTCTTTGCAGAAACCTCAGACCTCGCCATGCCTCCATTTCGCCTCCCTTTTTTCTAACCCTGGTTTCCCAACCTCCTTTTCTACTTATTTCCAGCAGTGGTTAGAAATTCCCACCCGTTTGATCTCAGTTCCCGAGGACCTGAAAGAACAGGGTAGTGTGCCGGGAACTCAAGGCTGCCATGTAATCACGCGTCAGTTTTGCTCCAAGGATGACACATTTCCTCACAGACGGCCTTTCTTTGATCCTCACAGGAACCCCGGATACCTCTAGTGTAACCATATATTGTGTCATTTCAGAAACATGCTTTTAAGCACTATTTATAGGTTAATCTGTTATACTTACAACCTAGTTTTAAAGTACACGAGGATTTTATGAATGCTTTATACAGACACATTTATAGGAAACTCAGTCTTTCTGTTTTTAGGTGCCATCGACATTGATACCATTTACTTCAAAATCAAATGACATTTTGTCTGAATAGGGCCTTAGAGTTGAAAATATCTCCATATACTGTCATTTGATCAAATAAATTTCTTACTTAGAAAATATGACGTTCATTTCATTCCTCTTACATATAGCTAGCCAATTTGCTCCGACTCTATGCCTAAAGGCGGGGGTTGGTTCATTTACCCTCAGGTTGTGGGAATTGCTCTGGTTTGCCAAGGGGGTGGCTTTGGGTCAGTTCCACTTAATTTCAAAGCTCTGCCATCTTGGCTGCCTTCGGCCCTGACAAGAGGCAGCAAGACAGTGCTGACTGGATGCAGCCACTGAGAAACCCTCCGAGTTTCACTGTGGGACCAAGTACTTGCTCCAGACACGTTCCTGGTTCCACCTTACAACTCTGAAAAATGATTTTCTGAATTTTATTTATTTACTTGACATGAAAAATGATTTTCTTTCCAGCGATGCTCTTCCTCTACTCCTAGGCCTCGTTCTCATTCCACTTCGGCGCCATTTTCACAGTCCCACTGTGGCCTATACCAGCTTCCTGTGGGCTGCGACAGCCCTGGGTCTTGGACGTCAGACACTACACTAATATTTCCTTGCTGTTTACCAGGGACAGATATATCCCCAATGACTTTGAAGCTCCCCCAGCCTCCATCTTCATCCTGAGAAAATCCTCCTCCTCCAGCTTTTAACCGAGGCTTTCTAGGCTTCTTCCCCCAGTGGCTGGTCACAGCTGCAGGTTCCACTATAGGACTGGACGTGGCTGGGCCAGACCCCAGAGCCCATCCACCCCCAACCCCCATAGCAAAGTACGGCTGGAGGGGATTTGATGCTTGGACTCCTCGCATGACTGGCCCACAGGACAAAACGTGATGTGAACAACGCTAAAACTACCTCACACCGGATAAATGGAAGTCCCACAACAATAAGATGGCTCTTATAAGAACGGCAGCCAGGGAACCTGGGTGGCTCAGTCAGTTAAGCGTCTGTCTTCGCCTCAGGTGGGGATCCCCAGGTCCTGGGATTGAGTCCCACATAGGGCCCCCTGCTCAGCGGGGAGCCTGCTTTTCCCTCCCACTCTCCCTCTCTTTGTCTCTCTCAAATAAATAATAAAATTTAATTTAATTTAAAAATAAAGGAAGACTGCCTTGAGAGGAAAATGATTATAGCCGCTTACTTCTTGATATCACTGGCAGATGATGAACATTTACCCACCGGCTCATCTGTTGGTGGTTACAGACAATTACCCTGTTTTTGCAGGGACTGACGGGCCTGAACACAAGTCCCTTCGAAGGAGCTCAGACAGAGGCTGTAGACAATACTGCTCGTCGAGACACAAGACCCCGTTTTCATCTGCTCTGAATTCATTTCTCTTAAAATAGCTGCTATCTTGGGGATCTAGCTAAACTTTTTCAATGTGCTGCTCACTATTTTTGTTATTCTTATCTGATCTCTTTAAATGTCCTTCCTTAAGAGTATGGATGTATTTTGCTCGTAAGAATGATTATAATATTTTACATTTTTTGGTACCTGTATTATATAGAGAGTTTTTTTTAGAAAGAAATACTAGAAACTGATATTGAGAGGTGTCTGGGTGGCTCAGTTGTTAAGCGTCTGCCTTCAGCTCAAATCATGATCCTAGGGTCCTGGGATCGAGCCCCGCATCAGGCTCCCTGCTGGGGGTGGGGTTGGAGCCTGCTTCTCCCTTTCCCTCTGCTGCTCCTCCACCTTGTGCCGCCTTCTAGCTCGCTCTGTCAAATAAAAAAATAAATAAAATCCTTTAAAAAAATCTTGATATTGACCTTCAAATTCATCTATCCTTTATGTGAAAATGTGGGTTTAGTTACATGTTACGTGTCAAACAGATTTCTTATCTCTGTTGTTCACCTCAATCTCCTTTTTGGCTCAAGGAAACTTAAAAGCACTGGCCTGAGTCCTGCCCTTCTCCTTGGACATGGATTTGAAGTCAGACAGATGCAGTTCTGAACACTGTCTCTGACTATGGGATCTTAGGCAAGGTGTTAAACCTTTTAAAGCTACTGTGTCATCATGCGTCCACTAGAACTTTTCCCAACACATAGTTGGTACTCAGTAAATGTTCTCATCCCTTTTCCCTTCTTTTCCTTTGGTTTTCAAGTTCAGTCCTTAAAGCTTCTGGAATCTTGGCAACCACAGTTCTTATAAGGAGCCAGGGTGCCAGTGCCAGCAGGACCTGAGGGACAGGCAGAGCAGGGAACTGTTGCCATGACCCCTTCTGCTTATAGCAGAAATGACTGAAGTCCCCAGGAGCCCTGTGCTCCATGTCCTTGGATACATTTTTTTTTTAAGATTTTATTTATTTATTTGACAGAGAGAGATCACAAGTAGACGGAGAGGCAGGCAGAGAGAGAGAGAGAGGGAAGCAGGCTCCCTGCTGAGCAGAGAGCCCGATGCGGGACTCGATCCCAGGACCCTGAGATCATGACCTGAGCCGAAGGCAGCGGCTTAACCCACTGAGCCACCCAGGCGCCCCTCCTTGGATACATTTGACTGGGGAAGAGAGAAGAGCCCATCCTGACTTCAGTAAGTGGCCCCAGAAGGCGGTAGGCAGGAGAAGAAGGCTGTAGGCACCTCTCTGAGTTGGCTAGTGGGTAGAAAACAATAGCTTTAGGCTAAATAATGCTTTCCATGAGGTTCTTCTCTAAGAACCTTAAGCACCAGTCAACATTTAACAAATTATCTGAACTAACAACCTTGCTTGTCTCTCCGTGGTGATGACTGAATTGTGAGCAGGTGGGATGGATATGCACGCAAGACATTACGGGTAAGTTCTAACAATAGGAAGGATGGAGAAAAGTTTATCTTGACCCCACAGAGTGTGGGAGAAGGAAGAGAATTTATTCCTGATGCAGTTTGATTCCTAAAGACAGTTTGATTGCCAGGATATCAGGAAGGTCACATTACCTATTTGGATCTCAGTTTTCTCTGGAAAGTGAGGTTACATCAGGAGAGGACTCTTCCGTCTCCGTTGTCTGTAATTCCAAGTGTGTGCCCTTTTTAAAAGCTGACATAGTATCTCCTCATTTCACGTGTCCATTATCCATTTGAGTTAGGACTTTTTTTTCCTGGTTGAGGATGATTTGGGAGGTTAGGCAAACTCTCAGCAGCTGTCCCACCTCTGGCTGTCCTACTTACCAAGGGCAGTCGCATCCTTGCCCTATCCTTCATAAATGCCGTGCTGGTTTGAAGTCATGAGAGCATTATCAATACCCAGGACTGTGTTGGGTCCTTTCATCAGCAAGCACACCATGTTTCCTTTTCTACCATTGAAAGGGGTTCTTGAAAGTTCTTGCTGAAAAACCGCTTCTTAACTCTTCTCGAATGGTGATGTCTGAAGTTTTCCTCCAAAGGGGACAGAACTGTAGAGTTTCAGAGCAGATAGAATATGTAAATTTCAATGAGTTCTCAAACTTGAGCAGGCATCAGAATCACTAGGATTCTCCTTAAAACCCAGCTTGCTGGGTCCCACCAGCAGTGTTCAGCTTAGCATATCTAGGGAAGGGTCCAGAAGGTTTCATTTCTAATAAGTTCCCAGATGGTATTGACCCTGCCATTAACATGACCACATTTTGGATCCCCTTAACTAGCCCAGCTCCCTTATTAACAGACAAGGAGACCATGGCTGGGAAAATTGAGCCCAAGAAAAATTAAAGTCCAAGTATTCTCATTCGCTACCCAATGGCTTTCAGTCAAAAACAACTTTTTTCTTTTGGCTGTAGGCCAATAGTTTTCAAGCTTTTAATTAAAAAAAAAAAATCCCTTAGGGCACCAGTATAAATAAGAACTGCTAGATCCTGACTCAAGGTACCTAGAACAGGGTTCTTCACCTGCCGCACATTGCCTTCAGAAATTCTGATGTCTTTCATCCAGGTGTCAGGCTTCCCAGAAGCTCTGCAGATGATTCCACAGGTGGGAAATGGGAGAAGCCCTGGTCTGGAGGAAGGCCTGGGCATCACAGGTGATTTGGGTACAGCTTCTGGCTGGTCCAGATTTTGCAGGCAAATGCTTTCTTGGTCCTGTCTCCTGCTCTAGGAACCATAAAGGAGCAGCAGTGGTGCCAGTTTGCGGTTTGAGAGGCAAACAGTAGAAGTGGGCAGCATTGATGGAGAAGCTCAGACCAAAGAGAATGGAGGCTGTCTGGTCGGGTAGGGGGGTGATCTTTTTTTTTTTTTTTTTTTCCCTGTGTATGTCAACATTTATTTTTGATATATTTATTCTTTTTTATTGAAATACAATTGACATAGAGCATTATATTTAGATTTAGGCATACAACATAATGATTCCATATATGTATATACAGCAAAACAATCCCCACAGTTCAGTCTAATAACCAACGGCAACCACAAAGTTAAAAATTTTCTTTCTTGTGATGAGACCTTTTAAGATTGACCCTCTTAGCAACTTAGAAATACACAACACAGGGGCGCCTGGGTGGCTCAGTGGGTTAAGCCGCTGCCTTCGGCTCAGGTCATGATCTCAGGGTCCTGGGATCGAGTCCCACATCGGGCTCTCTGCTCGGCAAGAAGCCTGCTTCCCTCTCTCTCTCTCTCTGCCTTCCTCTCCGTCTACTTGTGATCTCTCTCTGTCAAATAAATAAATAAAAATCTTTAAAAAAAAAAAGAAGAAATATACAACACGTATCACTAACTATAGTTACCGTGCTGTACATTACAACCCCAGGACTTCTTTATTTTCTAACTGTAGGTTTATACTTTTTTGACTACTGTGGATGTGTGATTTTATTTTTTTAAAGATTTTATTTATTTATTTGACAGACAGATCACAAGTAGGCAGAGAGGCAGGCAGAGAGAGAGGGGGAAGCAGGCTCCCCGTTGAGCAGAGAGCCAGATGTGGGACTCGATCCCAGGACCCTGAGATCATGACCTGAGCTGAAGACAGAGGCTTAATCCACTGAGCCACCCTGGTGCCCCTGATGTGTGATTTTAAATCTTTAAACTCCCTCAGTCACCTTCCTTGGCCCCCTGTAGCTGCCTTTGGAAAACCAGAGTCAGAAGCTTACTGCCTGCTTCTGATGCCCAGAATGAGAGAATGCTTTGGCTTTGACTTCTGAGGTGTCTCTTCTAGCTCCAAGACTCATTATGTGACCTGAGCAGTCGATGTCTTCTCCCTGAGTCCAATTGTAATTCTTTTGTAATATAGGAATATTAATATCTGCCATCTTTACCTTTGAAGAACTTCGTGAGAACCCAACTTAGCTCACTGTGGAAACTAGAAAGCACTATAAAAATGAGACCTATTACTGTATTAACCAGTGACACATACACGGGGCCTTAAGGTGAAAGAAACATCTCTTGACTAACTCATATCCAGAAATTCTCTTGGACTTTGTATCTCATTTGTCCTTGCTTCCAGGTGCATCTATTCAAATCTAAAACCCGGAACACCTGAGTGTACGATCCTGTGAGCATTTTAACAAGATAAGTTTCTTCTCAGATAATGGGGAAACAGATCTTTTTAAAGGTGTCTGAGAAGAACAACATCCGAATTTTAAGGAATAAAATCCCAACTAAAAATTCTAGAAGTCTTGTATTTCTTATAGATTGAGAGGTGGATGAGTAACTTATGGGTTAGTAATGCTGTGTGTATATTTAATGCAGTATGGGTATTTATAGGTTGGAAGTTTCTTATGACAAGAAGTCCTAGAAATGCTTAGATAAAATACTTTGTCCTATAGGGCACCTGGGTGGCTCAGTCGTTAAGCCTCTCCCTTTGGCCCAGGTCATGATCCCAGGATCCTGGGATTGAGCCCTCCATCAGGCTCCCTGCTCAGCAGGAAGCCTGCTTATCCCTTTCCCACTCCCCCTGCTTGTGTTCCCTCTCTCACTGTTTCTTTCTCTGTCAAATAAATAAATAAAATCTTTAAGAAAATAGAATAATTTAAAAGACTTTCTCCTAGACAAGTTACCTTATCAGTGCCTTTTCAGCGTCATGAACTCTACATTGACAGCCTGTGTCTTCTGCATAAGAACCCATAAATTTATCACTCACAATTACATATTTTTCCTGGGAGGAATTTTCCTAGGCAAATTTATCAATCATATGAAATATTGAGAAATCCAGTAGTAGCTAGGAGGCAAGGTTAAAACGGTTTCAGAAAGCGAGTGAAGAGTGCCCTCTGGTGGTATCAGGCAGTAACTGACATGCGTCAATGTTTGGTCTTCGATCGTAATTATTACAGTTCTACAGTTCCTTAAAGTCAGACTTTCATACTAACCGTTAGAAATTTTTACACTTCCAGCGATCCACTATGCAATGCACTACATTAGGGCATGCTGTTTATATTATGTTGTGTTATGTTATGTAGGTTATCTTTTACACAGCGCTAGAGAAAATTTTAGTTAGACTGCTCCATTAAGAAATGATATTTAGGGGCACCTGGGTGGCTCAGTCGTTAAGCGTCTGCTTTCGGCTCAGGTCATGATCCCAGGGTCCTCTCCGGCTCTCTGCTCAGCAGGAAGCCTGCTTCTCCCTCTCCCACACCCCCTGCTTGTGTTCCTTCTCTTGCTGTGTTTCTCTCTGTCAAATAAATAAATACAATCTTAAAGAAAAAAACGTGCTTTTAAAAAAATGATTTTTAATTAAAAAGAAGCACTAAAGGTTGTTAATATGACACTTCCAAATGAGATCTCTTAAATAATTAGATCTTGGCCCGCAGCTTTTTATTGCTTGTTTCCTTATTTTGTTTTTGGGTGGGGCTGGGGTTTGCATTGGAACATTTAGCTATTGTGATGGGGTTCTAATGGAACATGTGGAATCTTTGGCAGGTTTGGGGACTAACCACCTGGGATAATCTAGTGTAATTCTAGAGGAGCACAGAATATTGGACCAAATGATAGTCCAGGGTCCCTTCCAACCTCTCCGTCCTATGTTAAATTTTCCCTAGCAATCTGATGTATCTCACCAATTTGTAAATGTTGTACAGTATTTATACACAAAAAGAAAATAATGACCTGGAAATAGAGCGGGCACGCCTCCAGATGGCTTCAACAACAGCTCCTCTCACTTCAGCCCCTCCTTTGTATTTTCCAAATTTTCCACCTTAAGAAACTTGGTCTGATTAGATTCTATTGTTGTTTTTATTTTTTTATTTTTATTTTATTTTAAGATTTTACTTATTTATTTGACAGAGAGATCACAAGTAGGCAGAGAAGCAGGCAGAAAGAGAGGGCAGGAAGCAGGCTCCCTGCCGAGACCCTGCCTGGTCTCTCCCAGGACCCTGTGATCATGACCTGAGCTGAAGGCAGAAGCTTAACCCGCTGAGCCACCCAGGCACCCTTCTATTGTTTTTATTTTTATTTTTATTTTTTTAATTTAATTTTATTTATTTGACAGAGAGAGATCACAAGTAGGCAGAGAGGCAGCCAGAGAGAGAGAGAAGCAGGCTCCCTGTTGAGCAGAGAGCCTGATTCGGGGCTCGATCCCAGGACCCTGGGATCATGACCTGAGCTGAAGGCAGAGGATGAACCGACTGAGCCACCCAGATGCCCCCTATTGTTGTTTTTAAAGGATTGTTTTGGGTAAGTGGCCAAAGCAACTTCAACCCAGGACTAACTAAACTAATATCTGGACCAGCAATGAAAATTACTTGTACAGAATTAATTTCACAAAGAAAAAAGGGGAATTTGAAGAGCCAATGTAGAGATAACTGTCATGGCCTGAGTATGTGACGTAATGATCTAAATGAAATAAGTGAGAAATAGAACTTGAAATATCTGACATGTGAGTAGTGAAGCCACACTTCTAGAAGAAAACATGGAAAAGCACCAAAGGACCACGTATCAATAATACATCTATTTGAACCAATTCGAATGTAAATATGGTTTGATTCTTAAGTTGTCTTTCCTTGTACTCTGACTTTGCCATATTGCTGTTATGGTAACAGCATAAAACAGAGAAAACAGAGTCCAGTTTTCTCAACAAAAGAGCAAAACTAACCATGTTATTTGGGGTACAAGCAAAACCCACAAGGTTAGAGTTGGTACTTTAAAGAAATTAAAACTGGAGCAGGCAAATAGCTACAGATCCTAAGCAGGTTATAAATTAAATAATGATGGGGCACCTGGGTGGCCCAGTGGGTTAAGCCTCTGCCTTCGGCTCAGGTCATGATCTCGGGGTCCTGAGATTGAGCCCCGCATCGGTCTCTCTGTTCAGTAGGGAGCCTGCTTCCCCCTCTCTCTCTGCCTGCCTCTCGGCCTACTTGTGATCTCTGTCTGTCGAATAAATAAAATCTTTAAAAAGAGAGAGAGAGATTAAATAATGGAGGTTCTTGTCCTTCAGAAAACAGCTAGCATTTTCAAAACACTGATTAATTTTAGAAACAAAGTACACAACTGTATCCTAGATAGGAAACTTTTTGAAGTAGAAATTTTGTTTTGTTTTTAGAGATTTTATTTGTTTGAGAGAGAGAGAGAGAGCGCATGGACACGCACACAAGTGGAGGGGGGAGGTGGGCAGAGGGAGAGGCAGAAGCAGACTCCCACTGAAAAGGAGCCTGACTCAGAGTGGATCCCAAGCCCCTGAGATCTGACAACCTGAGCCAAAGGCTGACACTTAACGGACTAAGCCACCCAGGCGACCTGAAATTTTTTTTAAGAAACATGCAGTCTCAGAAGTATTAACCATTTTCCAAATACCTAAAACCATTTCAGAAAGTGTGTGTGTGTGTGTGTATGTGTGTGTGTGTGTGTGTGTGTGTGTGCGCGCGCGCGCGCGAGCTGGGGGAAAGGGGATTATAAAGGGTAACATATGCTGATTTCTAAATTGAGGGTGACAAATAATTTGAGCAGAGGTAAAAGCTTTTCTTTTAAGTTTCAGTTGTTTCTAGAAAGTAAAGCAGACAAGAGAACCCCATAGTTTTTTGAGAGGAAAAAAATCAATTTCATGAAAATAATGAGAAAACTGGAGCAGAATCTATCACAAAATGATAGATTATAACATAAGCAATTTTTTTTTATTTAGTAGCCTACCAAGCAAAAGCTTCATATAAAGGTTCTTACAAAAAGCTTATGTAAGAGGTGAAAATGGGAGTAGGTTGTACAAATGTAGCATTTTGTGTCCACATAAGGAAAGCCTAGGATTCTGGGGTTTTCTATTATTCTGCTGTTCTTTATTACAAAAAAGGAAAAGAAATATTAATTGTGGAAATATCCTGGATTCCCCCTATTCAGTTGTCAGTCTCCTACCTATGGTTTAAGCACTGTAACTTCATTCTTTTCCCCAGTGTAACTCCCTGGAGAGGACAAATACAGTGAACCAGGCTTCTCCAAATCAGCACTTGGGTGAGCCGCCGTAAAATGCTTGTGTATTTCTAAACATTATAGATGTTCAGAACACCTGAAGCCACTGCTTCTCAATGATGCTCTAGGGAGCTTATGCCCACCCCCTTCAAATGGCTACTTCAAGTCCTCCAAAATGGCAACCCCCCAGCACTGGATGATGAGGAAAGCACCGTTCATTCCGTTAGCATCCAGCCAAAGGCTGGACTAAGGTGAGACCAGAGAGGTGCTCAGGGCAAGGTACCACCCTGAACATGGACACTTCTTTAAATTTTACACCCTAGCCACCTCTTGCCTCCTAGTTGTGGCCCTGATTTCCTCAGCTGCAGTTTTCTGCTGAGTCTTTTCAGTCAGTGACTTGAAAGGAATCTGTATAAAGATTTCAGGGAATACCTTCTCTGCGACCCCTCTTCCCTGAGATTGGTCTCTCAATTTTCTGTTGTTTTGGCAGTCCTGAATTTGTTTCCTCAGCTCAGGAAGAATGCCACTTTCCTTTGGGGGTTTATCATTCTGTGGTGTCTTCAGGGAACTGGAAAATGCCCTTAGGGGGCAAGCTGGGGGTAAATGGGTGCTCACCTCCTATGCTTTTTTTTTTTTTTAAGATTTATTTATTTATTTGACAGACAGAGATGACAAGTAGGCAGAGAAGCAGGGTGGGGGGGGTGGGAAAGCAGGCTCCCCGCTGAGCAGAGAGCCAGATGTGGGGCTTGATCCCACATGAGATCATGACCTGAGCTGAAGGCAGAGGCTTTAACCCACTGAGCCATCCAGGCGCGCCCCCCCTTTTTATTAACATATAATGTATTATTTGCCCCAGGGGTGCAAGTCTGTGAATCATCAGGCTTACACACTTCACAGCACTCACCATATCACATACCCTCCCCAATATCCATCACCCAGCCACCCTATCCCCTACCACCCCCGCCCTCCAGCCACCCTGTTTATTTCATGAGATTAAGAGTCTCTTATGATTTGTCTCCATCCTGATCCCATCTTGTTCCATTTTTTCCCTCCCTACCCACCACAACCCTCCACCCTGCCTCTCAAATTCCTCCTATCAGAGAGATCATATGATAATTGTCTTTCTCTGATTAACTTATTTCGCTTAGCATAATACCCTCTAGTTCCATCCACATCATTGCAAAAGGCAAGATTTCATTTCTTTTGATGGCTGCATAGTATTCCATTGTATATACCACATCTTCTTTATCCTTCATCTGTTGATGGACATCATGCCCTTTCCATAATTTGACTATTGTGGACATTGCTGCTATAAACATTCAGGTGCACGTGCCCCTTCGGATTACTACATTTGTATCTTTAGGGTAAACCCAGTAGTGTGATTGCTGGGTCATAGTGTAGCTCTATTTTCAACTTTTTGAGGAAACTCCATACTGTTTTCCAGAGTGGCTGCAACAGCTTGCATCCTTACCAACAGTGTAGCAGGGTTCCCCTTTCTCTGCATCCTTGCCAACATCTGTCATTTCCTGACTTGTTAACTTTAGCCATTCTTACTGGTGTGAGGTGGTATCTCACTATGGTTTTGATTTGTATTTCCCTGATGCCAAGTGATATTGAACACTTTTTCATATATCTTTTGGCCATCTGGATGTCTCCTTTGCAGAAATATCTGCTCATGTCATCTGCCCATTTCTTGATTGGATTACATGTTCTTTGGGTGTTGAGTTTGATAAGTTCTTTATAGATTTTGGATATTAGCCCTTTATCTGATATGTCATTTGCAAATATCTTCTCCTACTCTGTCACTTGTGTTTTGGTTTTTTGACTGTTTACTTTGCTGCGCAGAAGCTTTTGATCTTGATGAAGTCCCAATAGTTCATTTTTGCCCTTGCTTCCCTTGCCTTTGGCGATGTTTCTAGGAAGAAGTTGCTGTGGCTGAGATCAAAGAGGTTGCTGCCTCTGTTCTCAAGGATTTTGATGGATTCCTGTCTCACACTGAGGTCTTTCATCCATTTTGAGTCTATGTTTGTGTGTGGTGTAAGGAAATGGTCCAGTTTCATTCTTTTGCATGTGGCTGTCCAATTTTCCCAACACCATTTGCTGAAGAGACTTTTTTCCATTGGATATTCTTTCCTGCTTAGTCAAAGATTAGTTGACCATAGAGTTGAAGGTCTATTTTTGGGCTCTCTACTCTGTTGCATTGATCTATGTGTTTGTTTTTGTGCCAGTACCATACTATTTTTTTTTAAAGATTTTATTTATTTATTTGACAGAGAGAGATCACAAGCAGGCAGAGAGGCAGGCAGAGAGACAGGAGGAAGCAGGCTCCCCGCTGAGCAGAGAGCCCGACGCGGGACTCGATCCCAGGACTCTGAAACCATGACCCGAGCCGAAGGCAGCGGCCCAACCCACTGAGCCACCCAGGCGCCCGACCATACTATCTTGATGATGACAGCTTTGTAATAGAGCTTGAAGTCTGGAATTGTGATGTTGCCAGCTATGGTTTTCTTTTTCAACATACCTCTGGCTATTTGGGGTCTTTACTGGTTCCATATAAATTTTAAGATTATTTGTTCCATTTCTTTGAAAAAAGTTGATGTATTTTGACAGGGATTGCATTAAATGTGTAGATTGCTCTAGGTAGCAAAGACATTTTCACAATATTTGTTCTTCCAATCCATGACCATGGAAGGTTTTTCCATTTCTTTGTGTCTTCCTCAATTTCTTTCAGGAGTGTTCTATAGTTTTCTGAGTACAGATCCTTTGTCTCTGGTTAGATTTATTCCTAGGTATCTTATGGTTTTAGGTGCAGTTATAAATGGGATCGACTCCTTAATTTCTCTTTCTTCCGTCTTGCTGTTGGTGTATAGAAATGTAACTGATTTCTGTGCATTGATTTTGTATCTTGACACTTTACTGAATTCCTGTATGAGATCTAGCAGTTTTGGAGTGGCATCTTTTGGGTTTTCCACATAAAGTATCGTATCATCAGCAAAGAGTGAGAGTTTAACTTCTTCTTTGCCAATTCAGATGTCTGTTATTTCTTTTTGTTGCCTAATTGTTGAAGCTAGGACTTCTAGTGCTATGTTGAATAGCAGTGGTGTCCTATGTTTCTTTCTTTTGAATTTGGTGGCCCCCCCAAGTGTCTGGCTACATTGGTTGACCTCCAATCCATTCATAAAGTTTTTTCATAATTTATACCATCAAATTCATCTCTTTACTGGTTGACTGAACATGAACTACTTAGTCTTGACTCCAGTTTTTTGTTGATGCTGTTTCTTCTGTCTCAGAGTCTCTTCCTTCTCCATCCAAAACAAACCCATCCCTCCCCCTCCACCTCAATCTCATTTCTTCAAACCACATATGCAATTATCAAAAACTTGTTTTTGAAGAATTTTTCTTGATAAGACATGTTTAATGATGTTAATGGGAAAGTGTAAAAGTTCCCAATCCTATTCAATAAAACCTAATTTTATTTTAAATCTATATTAACTTATGGGAAATAAATTAGAAGAGAGTTAAGGAAAAATATTAATGGTTATTTCTAGATAATGGATTATATATTTTTCAAAATGTTTCTCATATTTGAAATTGATGAAATATGTCATTGGTCATTTCCAGGTGATGAGATGATGTACTATCTTTTCTTTCAAGGCTCTCCATATTCTTTATAACAAAATACAATGCTACTTATATAACAAAGATACTCTTTTAAATAATAATTATCAGTGAAACATTTATGCACTCACTGTCTCACGAGCATGAGATCTTCCCATCCTAAAATCACCTCCGCACAAGATGAAATACTTACCACTACTGAATTGGACATTTAAAAAGGGTTAAGATGGTAAATTATGTGTTTCGTACCATAATAAAAAAGAAAAAGCGGCAGGAGTCATGGTACCACACACACACACACACACACACACACACACACACACACACCCAAAGAAAAAGGAAAAGGAAAAGTGAATCATACAGGTGTAGAGCAGAAATGAAAATGAGTTTAATTGTCAGACTGGTCAATTTATAGAACACAACAGTTTTATCAAATTGTTTTTATAGTATGCCAATACCATATACATAGTTTGATAAATCTACATTCACATTTTAGATATTTGGTACTGGTATAATCTGGCTTTGATTGTCCTTTTCGAATACTTTAAAACTACTAGGAAAATATTGTAGGAAAATTCTAAAATGGTTTTTCCAAAAGGGTTGAAATTTTTGTGTTTGGGCCACTTTTCATGACCACATGAAGTATGTGTCTTGACTCCCATGCTTGCATACTCCAAGTTAGCTAACCCAGGATGATTCCTGATGAGGACAGGACTCACCTTTCCTCATTAAGATTTAGACTGAATGTATTCACCATCTGTATTGTCATAAGTTCCACATTTCTAATCACTGATATCTGAAGGTAAGTTAAAACTTATGTTCAGATAGGTGTAGATACTGCCTAAATGGCCTTTTATCCATTCTTTTCTTTGAACAATCATACAAATCATGAAAAATCTCGAAAACTCATCATAAATGCCAACGTTATATGTTTTATTTTTTAATCAAGTAATTTTTTAAACCTCAAAATATCCATAATTGACAGAATAAGACATTAGGCATGAAATGAGAATATAAAATCCATGGTCTGCAGAAAGGCAAACAGTACTCCAGTCTATCAAGATGACTGTACATGAGTGAAATGCCATTCCGAACATCTACTCCTTTTTTGTCCTTTAAAAACATATAGTTCAAGTGTTTTTTTATTTTCACTTGTAAACAACATGAGCCAAAATGGACAATGAGGTAATCTAATTACTACACAGGATAATTTAAAAACACTAGATAAAACACCATATTAAAGACATATAGAAATCAGTGTTCACTTTGGTCTCTAGTATGGTTAGAGTTGTTAATACCAAAAAGCAACACACACTAATTAAAGCCAGCTTGGTGGTGGGTGCCAGTGGTTGATAGATACTAAGTAATTCAAGAGGTAGTCAACACCATCATTTTCAAGCTGGTAACACTCAGAGGTGTTAAGCCACAGATGTATTAAATATTGTAATAGTTTGTCACAGTACAGTACTTTACCATAACTTCGCAGCTTTGTTCCAAATATAAAATTTAAGAACAATTCATAGGTCAACCTCTCACGCTAACTGAACAACTATGACACAGATCACAGAACCACCACATCTTAAAGAGGCTGCTGACAGCTATGTAAGACAGAACTTGAGGCTTTTCACGAGTTGTTCTTTTCTAAAACAAATAAATCTCATTAAGACATCTAGAAAATTAAAGTCAGTGCAGCTGCACTTGTACACACTTTCCCAAATTTTATAACCGAAGGGGAAATACACATATATATTTTATGATAAACATTTCTTAGAGAAAACAGATAAATTAATTTAAATTAACTTTAAGACTTAATGAGATTTCCCATGTCCTGTATAATTCATCTTACAGTGAATGTTACAAAGTCTATTAACACTTATGGGCTTCTATTCACAAACTAAATACAACTAGCAGTAACTTGGGGCCACACTGGTGCAAAATAAAACTGGGCCAGAATATCTTAAAATATTGGCATTAAAACATCCTATGTTTATAGATGGATCGATGTTAATACCGTGATGTTTCTTGATCTTTTTCCCTACATTGCACGCCAAACTTCCAAGTTATAAGCAGGTAAAAATCTTTTAAAATGTTTTAGTTGTAAAAATAGATCCAAAGTCTTCGAGTAAATACTAGAAATGCAAGTATAAAAAGGTTTCTACTATAATCTGCCATGTAGTGATGAATAGCTCCCAGGGCTAAGAGACGGGCAGAGCATCTTTCTTAGGAATTACACTTGTGTTGACATGGGGGTGAGATCAAGGGGCAACTAGTTCACACACCTCCTGCCCAACCCATTAGTAACCCCCGTAAACCGATGCTTCACACAGACCCTTCTCTTCAGTAGCCAGAAATGGCATTGCACATTTACTCTATGTTCACTCCTTGGCAAGCCAGTGCTAGTTAGTTATGTGCCTAGGGCAATAATGCTGAACTACGCTTGGCCTCAGGGCAGCACGGACACACAAATGGAGATTGGCATCCTTTATACTTTTGCCCAGCATGAATACACTCATACACCAACCTCTTCTCCTGCTACCCCTTCCTGCCCTTCACCTCTGGGCAGAGCAGCTATTTCCAAGATTGCCTCTGTGTTTTGTTTTGCTTAAGTGGAAGGGTGCCCATAAGTCTTTAAATTAAATACCTGATAACTTTAAAGAAATGCTTGGAGACTTTGCTAACTAAATGAGATGCGTCCTCATTCACAAGTGTTTGTTAGAAACACAGAGTTGTGAATTGCTATCTACAATACAGATTAAAAGGTTCTGTACCAGAAGATATCAGCCTCTGTATGGCTGGAGCAGCACAAAGGTGAGCTATGCATCAACTATGAGGTAGCCTTTTGCTGTAAACAGAACATTTCACCCATGTAAATGGACATGTGCTCACATCAGTGATATTCACATATGCAAGGAGCTTGGGAATTTTGCTTTAGCATACTTTTCACAGGAAATAAAAATAGGAAAACGGATATCTGATATTTGGAAACTGTGATCAAACTCAGAGGTAGTTATGACTAACATCAGTACATAATACTTATACAAAGGTCTAAATTATTTGGTTTGTTTTGAGTAAGCAGGACTGTAGACTATTCTGGAAAGAAACAACAACATTATATGGTATGTTCCCTGAGCAAAGTTCTTTGTCCTGAGTATGTTATGTAATAGTGATAATATTTTTATATAAAAAATAAACCCCAGCTTTTAATCATAAGATAGGTTTGGTATGTGCTCTTAGTTCAGTCTGGTAAGATGCTTAAAATGATTTTAAATTGCACCCATAAGGTCCAGTTATAAAATGCTTTTTTTTTTTTAAACCAAGATCTTAGCTCTGAACTTTTTATATGTAAACAGGGAATGTCCAATTCTCAAGTCCATAACTTCCTATGTCTATAAGGTCAAGGAACTTTGGTTTGAATTTTCAAAGTGACTTCTTATGTTTTGCATTTTTACTGTTAAACCTGCTTATTTTGCCTGCTAAAAATTAAGCAATGCCACTTTGATTTGTCTACATAATTTAAATAAGCTTACAATCCTCACATAAGGCAAGGAAGTACTTCTCTATAGCTATTTATCACATTCAATATCGTCAAAGGTAAGCTTTGCATCACAGCACGTGGATATTCCAGAATACACCGTGGAGAGTCTCACAAACACTGTCCCAGAATTCAAGCTGAGAGGTAAAGGGCTGGCGGCCCAGCCGGAGGCATTTCCTCCGAGGCATTTGCTCCTGATGGGGGCTTGCTCAAACCCCAGGAACTGCCTACGACCCTCAGGGCAGGACAAGTTGGGGAAGGAGCAGAAGCTGCTCGGCAGAATGGATGTCCTTTGACTCATGCTTTTGTCTTCTTCTGATTATCTGAGCTTACACCAACAGGCTCACACACAATGTTGTCTATTGCCAATGTTAAGCATTATAACTAATCGGTACCTTCTTGGAGATGTTTCAGAAATTTACACATAACATCTAGAACCAGGAGGACACCAACATTTTTTTTTTTTTTTAAATGACTGAAACCTAAAGGGACCAATATGAGGACTGGTCCCAGGCCAGTTGACTCACATAATTGAGGACCAACCTGAGAAGCGTCTCTATCTCCATTACTGAATGTCCACCCTGAATGCACCATTTCGGTTACTTCAGCATGAGTAATGAAGGGAACCTCTGTCAAATTCACTTTAATGTACGAAATTCTTGTCGCTTCTGGTGGGACAGGCCCAGCACCTCGGCCCCAGGCCTATCACTCCAGCTGCCTGCCACCAAATGCTGAACTTTTCAATATCCTTCACAGGGCAAACGTATTGGGTAATTATGAACACCCACTTAAATTTTCATTCTCAACCCCGGTATTTTATTCTCACCTGTGCTGTTTTGTTTTAGAAACAAGTCAGATAACTCTCTTGGGGGAGGGGGGGTAATAAAAAACAGCCACAAAAAAAAAAAAAAATTACACCAATGACTGGAGCTTTCCTCCAAAGTCTTCAGTAGTAAACAAGGAGACCCCTGCTCGAAGGGATGGTTTGGACTGACTTCATCAAGGGAAGCTGCTGTTGCCACAACCCCTTCAAAACTTCACAACACATAAAAGATTATAATGAGCTGGTATCAAAATACCACTGAAAACAATCAAGTCACTACATTTCTACATTGCCCTCCCCCTTCATTTTTCTGAATAGGCATCTAATTCACAATCAAAACGTATGAATTAAAAACATGGAAATATCGGCACGGAAATTACACATTCATTGTCTTTTCTGGAGCTCTGTATCCCAGATTCCAAAAAGCTTACGGCAGTCAGAGGCATGTGGAGTTAAGGTACTGCCTTCAAAGGGGGTAGGGGTAGGGAGAAAATACTCTATAGATAACAAGAAAAAGAGGCAATCCCAAACTTGGGAAAACTGATGACGTAAAACCTTTAGTACCATATGATTGGCAGCTCTGAGATCTGAAGTAGCCTTTGGTTCACACAAAAGGTAACAGTCATGTTTTTATTTTAATGTAATATAAAGGGAGTGGTATTTCAAGAAAAAAAAAACAAAAACAAAAACAAAAAAAACTCCAGGGGTTAGCTTTGAAACCATCTAAAATGCTTCCTACAGGTTTTCAATTCTCGGGGCTGTCCAATTCCGTGAGGGAGGGTGTGTGCTTCTATCTATAGACGCACATACATAAAGACAAATCCGCTTTATATACGTGTCTACATTCCTGTATCGATGCCTCCTACACACACACACACACACACACTCAGTCTCTCTCCCTCTCACACATGCACATACAGATATACATAGTATTTCATTCTCTGAATAACATAAAACATGACACCCTGCTCAAATGTAATTTGCTTAGAGTGATTTGTCTGTTTAAAAAAATTCACAGTTCCGCAACAGTAGTTAAAAATCCCGTCAGCTGCTGCTGTGAAATACTGCTCCCCTGTACTTGCATGAGGTAGACTTCCCAACCGGGGAAAGAAAACGATACACTTAGGAAGAAACGTTATGTCTTTTTCCTTTTTTGAACAGAAGGCCCCTTTTTGCTTGGTTCTTCCGGCGCTGAGGAGGACTTCGCCGAGGAAGCTTCTTGAGGGGACCTGCCTGGCCATTCTGAGATCTCGAACCTCGCCTCCTGAGGAAACGGCGGGGACGTGCAGCCATGCCCTCCCCCCAGCTCTCGAGGAAAAGTCGAAGTGCATGGCTGTGCTTCTGCTTCCTGTCTTCCCTGAGAACTGGCAGGCGGCTGCACCACAGTCTTGTGTGGGCAGTTTGCCACCATGTGTGCGATGCTCTGACAGTAATGGCACTTCTTTGGCTGAGGAGGTAGACTACATTCCTTAGCATGATGATCAAGGCCACCACAGTTGTAGCATCTGCAACAAGAACAGCGGAAACGTCTCAGCCGCGGGGAGCAAGTGTCATAAAATGTGTTACAAATTTAAAAAAAAAAAACAAAAAACTGACGATGAGATCAGCCTGTTTTAATGTGCCCTCTTAATAAGTATGTAATGCTATTTTTAAAAAAGATTTTATTTATTTATTCATCAGAGAGACAGAGAGAGAGAGACCGCACAAGCAGGGGGAGCAGCAGGCAGAGGGAGAAGCAGGCTTCTCACTGAGCAAGGAGCCCAATGTGGGATCCATCCCAGGACTCTGGGACCAGGACCCAAGCTGAAGGCAGACGCTTAACCCACGGAGCCACCCAGGCGTCCCTGAAATGCTGTGTGCTTCCAAGACCAACTCACCAAAATGCTCTCACAAGGTTATAAAGCTATTTGTGCTAAACACAACAGTCAATGAAAAACAAGAGTACTAAAACATGAAACACTAGTCACTTCCACAGAGAAATGACTTTTTTTTAAAGACTTGACAAGTTCTTTTAAGAGAACAGTGTAGTCCACTAGAGGGCAGCCAATGTTCAACAAAAAACCACCAGCTCGCTTTAAAAAGAAGCCTTTTAAAAAAACAAAGCTGTTGTAACATAGAAATACACACTGGGAATGCGCTTCGCAATTGAGAAAATTATAGACCAAATTAAATTTAATTTCTTTAACAGTTCTTTGCGTGTTAACTATGTTGACTGTGGAAACCAGATGAACTGAAAGAATTTTTATCCTTTGTACAAATTAAGTAATGGAGAGAAATTTGATATATAAGAAGTCCGATGTCTTTGGTGAGTGATATCTGGAAAATTACCAAGTAATTTTAAAGCAATACAGTAAGTATTTGAATCAGAGGAAGCTATAAAAGAAAGCTTCTAAATTCTGGGAAGAATTTATTTTCTTCTCCCTCTGTAAGAAATTAGTTTTCCTTTCAGGTAACTTCTTTTAAATTGAAATAAATCTAAATCTACCCTTAATTAGTATTTGAATGCAGACTGAGGGCATGGCTTTGTGTGAGATGTCCGAAAATCTGACTTTGTTTCTAAAAGCTGAACAAGTAAATTATTTGAGAGATATATTTGCTCAAATTTAGTCAGATTTTCTTTGAAAATTTTACATTCAAAACAAGCGGAGAAAATAATATTGTATACTTAACAAAGGTTTTTAGTCTACTTGTTGAGTATAGAATGTTCTTGTTTTGTCTCCAAATGAAATTTTTTAAGAGTTTTCTGTTTTAAATTTATTTCCAAATACATTTATGAGTCTGTAATTCTTAATATGAAGCACAGACGACAGGTCACAACATTTTTTAAAAAGATAACAAAAAAGTGATACCAGTGAGCATCAACTTAAGACTATAATGACAAAAATTAATTATAATTATGTATGTATGTGTGAGAGAGAGGGAGAGAACAGCAAGTTTAACAACTTATACTACCATATATTTCAAAGACAAATGACTAAACTACTAACCAACCGAGCAGTATATGTAGGACAATTAGTATTCTGTTTTCTGGGTCAACGTATGAAGAATATTTTGTTGTTATGTGTTTTGTTTAGTTTTTACCAAGCAGAAATTAAGGGAACCTATGGCCTATTTCTTCAGTTACCAATATTACCTTACAGATACTAGAATAATGGATTCACAACGTGGGCTTTTGTTCTTTGTAATAATTAACAAGTATTTTATCCCAGGGAAAAGGAATGCATCATATTTTTAAAAATTTAAGGGAAGAGCTGAAAATCCACTTTTTCTGATTATTTATTGTGCAATTATATACCTTAATATAATAAATTAATAAAATAATATTACAATCCAGATTCAACACTGTTTCAGCCATATATTCTAAGAGATAATGCAAAATTCAAGAATAAAAATTACCAATGAATGGTTGAAATTCGGGTCCCCCAAATAATACCCTCAAAAATGGCATCTTTGAAAAATATAACCGTATTACTTCTCAATAATGTTTTCCCACACAGTTTTCTTCTACCATGGATTAAGTGAATTCTTAAATTAAATTTGCCCATCTACAAAATGTCTCCTTTTGAATTTAATTCACTTCCTTGAGGATAACATCCACTCAGGAGCTCATTGTCGAAGAGGAGAAAATAGGTTAAAGCCTTCAGTAATAGAACAGGCTCTCCTGCGGACACATCAATTTCATCCATCACTGTGGTGTGCACAGCGTTATCCAATGCAGGGATCCGTTCTGCCTACTCAATTTACCAAGGGCCTCATGTCAGGATTCCACTTTTACAAATGGGGCCTTCCATCGTATTTTGTATGTGCATTTACCATTACATTTGGGTTTAAAACATCATTTTAAAGGATACTGTATAATTTTTTGTTTCCTTGCATCTTGATCTACTCCATTCATTCACTTTCCTAGCTTTTCAGATATGTGTTATCATGAGGCCAGACTGTCTTCCACAGAAAAGATTTGCATTCAGTGGATATGTGCTCAGTCTTAAAAGCAGAGGAGTGGTATTTATTCCCCCTCTTCTATTTAATCATTCAGCGTCAATCATGCTTACTAAGAGTGCAGATCACACCCCATTATGAAGCCCTGTCCTTCCCCAGGGACTGATACCAAAATGGAAATGTTCAGCTACCTTTCAGCCCACAAATGATACCACACCACACACCCCGTACAAGCTCTACATGGTACTTGTTTCCTTTGTTCAGTGTCCACACCTCTCCCAATCAGCTGGCCTTTGTTAGTTTGAATGAATCTTAACATCTGATGTGAGCATAAAAATGGCATGTGTGCCCTTGTATAGTTACATGCTTAAGAAATATAAGGACCCAGACTCACAAGCAAAAGACTACACATGAAAAAAACCATAATCATACTTCATTATACATTCCTATACCCAACAATAGAAAGTAAAATCATACATAGTATTTTATAAAATGATGAACCAATAGCACAAAGGATATTTTACCTATTGAACATAAAGTAAAATAAAAATGTTTAGTCTCAGAACTTTATCAAGTTCTTTGTAAAATTATAAATACTTTAATTCTAATGAGTTCCACATTCTACAGATATTACTTCTTATTTAAGATGCTTTTGAAGATGGAAAATAACAATAAAAATGGAGCCTATTTTTTAAAAAATTATCAAAATAAGATGAACATTTTTAAATGAAACAATGCCAACAATAGATATAGTAGGATAGAAGCATCTAAAATAGCAAAATAAATGCAAGCAAATATTTAGGGCTTGAGAACTATATAATTATGTTATGAAATTGGGGGGGGGTCTTAACAAACTAAGCCCAAACAATGACATTACTTAATAAGTTAATTAAACATATGCAAAGTTCTGAGGATTCCAAAACAAAAATGAAAATTCTCATCCTGAAATCAGAATTCAGATCTGCTATGACCCTTTGAAAAATTCTCATTTTTGAGGTCCAAGCTGCAGAACAACTAAATTATGTTTTCAAATGATAATAGTAACAATGATTAGAACTGAGCTCAATTGAAAACCATTAGGTTAGATATGGATGTTAATTTTTTAAATGATACCTCAATGATTTAGATGAAATAATTAATTAATTGTATGTTCTGCCTGGATCTCAAAAGTGATAATAACTTGGTGAGAGGGATGATACTTCACGGAGAGCCAGCTTTGCCTATCTATTTTTTTTTTAAGATTTTATTTATTTATTTGACAGAGAGAAAGATCATAAGTAGGCAGAGAGGCAGGCAAAGAGAGAGGGGGGAGCAGACTCCCTGCTGAGCAGACAGCCTGATGCGGAGCTCAATCCCAGGACCCTGAGATCATGACCTGAGCTGAAGGCAGAGGTTTAACCCCCTGAGCCACCCAAATACCTCCAGCTTTACCTATCTAAAAGTGTAATGGGAATAACAGAAGATAGGCACTTCTAAGTATTTGGAAGTGTTAACTTTGTAAGAATTTATATGGAAAATTAAACCTACATTCTGGGGGGCTTGAAGGGGCATTAAGGACAAGGATACAGAGATCTGTAAGCTTCTCAAGAACAAACAAATACTGAGACAACAGTGAGTCAAGTTATTGAGGAGAGAAAATGGAAAAGAGGACATAAAAATCCATGGAAAAGAAAGATGTGAAAAACAATCAATAAAGTTTCCAAGCGGGAGAACAGAAAAGTCACAGATTGTAAAGAATTCCAGAAACCAATTTGGAGAAAGAATAATTCACTCTTTGAAGAGACTGTTTATCAATCCTGATACAGTCCAACTAAAATCCGGAAATGATACTAATGACATTCACGACTACAGTTTTTTCATTTTATTTTTAAAGATTTATTTATTTTAGAGCGAGGGTGTGAGAGAGTGCGAGTGGGGAGAGGGACAGAGGAAGGAAGAGAGAATCCTTAAGCAGACTCCCTGACGAATGCAGAGCCCCAAGGGGGCTCGATCTTATGACCCTCAGATCATGACCTGAGCCAAAACCAAGAGTCGGATGCTTAACCGACTGAGCCACCCAGGCCCTCCAGTATAGTTTTGGATTTTAATATGACTGACACTTGTTCTCTAATTCAATTGTCTGCCAATCAACCCAGCCACCTGGGAGTGTGAGATGCCAGTGTGGGAGTGGGAGGAGGTAGATGGCAGAAATGCCATCAAAGAACATAATAGAGAGCTAAAGAAAAGGAACAGATCCAGAGAAGCTTTTGATGGAAGCAATCTGCCCACCCCGTACCTCCTGAGGGTCACCTGGAGGGCTTAGTCATTAAGTGTCTGCCTTTGGCTCAGGTCATGATCCCAGGGTCCTGGGACTGAGCCCCGCCAGGGTTCCCTGCTCAGTGGGAAGCCTGCTTCTCCCTCTCTGACTTCCTTTGTTTGTGTTCCCTCTAGTGCTGCGTCTCTCTCTGTCAAATAAATATATAAAATCTTTAAAAAAAAAAAAGTTTCTTATGGAACAAATACATATTTAACACCAAAAAAAAGGTATGTGTATCTTTTGAAATACAGAAGCCAGTATCCCCCTAAATTACCATAATTCATGTGAAAAATAAAATGAGTTATAGAGTAGGGCTGAACATATTGTTAGCAGAATTAAAATAATAATAGAAATAATAAGAGGTTTAATTTATTAAAAGCTTACTATGTTCCAGACACTGTACAGAAGGTTTCTAATGTGTTACATAATTTACTTCTCCCCCCAAACCCTATAAAGTAGGTACTATAACATCTCCTCTGTGTTGATGAAACAACTAAAACCTGAGTTTACAAAGAAGGAAATTTTAATTGAAAATAATTTCCCTTGCATTTTCTTTAAAGATTTTTTTTTTTTTTTTGGACAGAGATCACAAGTAGGCAGAGAGGCAAGCAGAGAGAGGGGGAAGCAGGCTCCCTGCTGGGCAGAGAGCCCAATGCGGGATCATGACCTTGAGCCTAAGGCAGAGGCTTTAACCCCCTGGCCACCCAGGTACCCCTCCCTTGAATTTTCATTATATGAAAAATTATACCTAACAATAGATGTAAATTTTATTACATGTAAGTCTAAAAAATAGAGTCCTGAATTTAAAACAGCAACACACACACACACACAGATTTGTAACAGATTATTTCCCAAGATTTGGCTCACTGCTGTCACTATGATAGAGGAGATGAGTGTCTCTCACTGAATGATCCCATCTATGCCATGAAGGTTGGGACTAATCTAGTCCAGAGTTTTCAATGCCAATGCCCAGTTTTATTTCTACTCCTCTTGTACCATAGGTGGAAAATTTTTGTCTAAAAATTAGTAAATAATTTTCCCATTTTCCTTAGTCATATATGTTTAAGTCTGTAAGTCAGAACTGCAGGATGACATGTTATAATCAGAGCTATCAAACTAGCTCAATAAAATGCCAGTCAAAATAAAGAACTCTGACATTTTAGTTAGCCCATGAAGACATATTATGATGTGAATGATTTATTTAGGCCTTGAAATAAATACTATGATGAGATTCTACTGGTTGGAATGAATGTTAATTGAGATGGCGTCTTTTAGAGGGCAATTTGACAGTGTATTTAAAAATATTGTATGGCACATATATTTTAAAAATAAAATAAGTATTATATAGTACATATATTTTAAAAATAAAAATATGGTACATACCCTCTCACCCAACAACACCAACTCCAAAAATCTGTCTGTAGAGATACGCTACTATATTAGAAATAGTGTTGCCCGTATCAGTAAAAAATAGAAAAATCGAACAATAGTAATACTAACAATAATAATAAATGCTTGTGATCAAAACTGGATGATCTGCTACAGAATCGACGTTCTTCACCACTGAGCTACAAACGTGTGAAAATGGAAAGGAAATGAGAGCCCACTCATATCGAGAAACACTGCAGATCTAGCAAGAAATGAAGTAAAAGAACATTTTTTTAAAAATAAGGTAGATTTGTATGTATTCAAATGAAAAGATCTCCAAGATAAATTAAGTAAAAAAGGCAAACCACTGGATAACACATACAGTATAATACTACTTATGTTTCAAAAACTGTATATGCTTATAGGTAATAGTATGCATTTTTTCAAATGCATGGAAAAACCACTGGAAGGATAAATGGTAAACTAAAAGGGGTTACATCTGAGGAGAAGAGAGGTATAATGTGAAGGAGGACTTTCATGTTTACTCTCTAATTTTTGTAGAGTTTCCTTTTTATTTATTTTCTATTATTTATGTCTTTATTTTTATTTTTAGAGAGAGAAAGAGAGTATGCGTGGTGGCGAGGGACAAAAGGAGAGGGATAAGGAGAATCTTAAATAGGCTCCATGCCCAGGGGGGAGCCTGACATGGGGCTTGATCTCACAACCCTGACATCATGCCCTGAGCCCATATCAAGAATCTGACGCTTAACTGACTGAGACACCCAGGAGCCCTGAATTTCTTTTTTAAATAACAGGTAAGAATTTATATGTTGTTCGTGTAATTAGAAAAAGAGCAATTCTATAGCTTCTTCTCCATTTTGTAATTCAACCATTATTACTGTTTGTCACTGGACGGTGAACTTGTATACCAGCAGTTCTAGAATCATCTTGGAAGCTTTTAAAAAATACTTATACTGAGATGCTACTCCACACCAATTAAATTAAAATCTCTGAAGTTGGAGGCCCACGTCTGAATACCTTTTGAAAACTTCCCAGGTGGCAGTGAGCAGCTTCTCGAGAACTGTGTACAATCCGAGTTAGCACTGACGACCGTACGAGGAGGTCATTCATAATCCCAACCATTAAGGAATGTGGTTCAAAAAAGAATAAATCTTCCCAAACACTGTTTCAACAGATCACAGATGCCTCAGAAAGGAGGAAGGAAGGAAAGGAAGGAAGAAAAAAGTGTGTATGTATTTTATTTCCTTACTGGGAACGAAAAAAAATCTCCGGTTGTGGGAGCACAAAAGCCCATCACCTTTTACCATCACTGATCCCTGCTAATTGTGGAAGTAAACCAGTGCAAAGAACTACTGCGTTTAGCTTTAGAAGTAGTTTCTCTACTTCTGAGACCATTATTCAATTCTGAATTCATCAATCAAGGATGAATTCAATGTGTAAGAACCCATGTCATCAAATGGGTGATAATTTACAGCTCTTCATCAATTGCTACTTTCTCTTAACTCCACCATCATTACCAATTAACATTTATTGATTTCCTATAATAACTCAAGTTTCCATCTTCTGTTGCTTGCATCTAAAATAATTCTCAAAAGCATATAAATTTAGTATAGATAAGACTCCTGCAAACATTTCTATGACCAAGTTTTGTTGGCTATTACATAAAAATTACTTCCTTATGAATATAAATATAAAACCAAGATCTTTGCTTTTTATATAAATCTATAAGCCATGGCATTTTAAAAAGTTCAAATATTTAAACTGCATTTCACCTGAAAGAGTGCCATGGATAAAGTAACTACTGCTCACTCTGTCTTCCTTAGAGAAAGGGAAAGTACAGGATAGGTGGTTGAAAGAAAACTGGCTTAGTTAGACCACCTTAAGGGTAGGTTTTCAATATATTTTTTAAATAGCGAAATTTAGTTAGTATAATTGCCATTCAGTTCTTTCTGGTGCAAAATTAATGGCAGATGTCTGGATGGCTCTGTATTGTCTAGTTCTAGTCAGAGTAAGGGTCAGTCTGTTGTGGCATAGAACTAATGTGAATTCTAAACTCTAAAACTGCTGGCAGTGGAGGGGCACCTGGCTGGCTCAGTCGGAAGAGCATGTGACTCTTGATCTCGGGGTTGTAGGTTCGAGTCCTAAGTTGCGTGTAGAGATTACTACAAAAAATAAGTAAACTTAAAAAAAAAAAATTGTTGGCAGTGGAAATAAACACTCTAGGTCTCCTCCAAACTTTAGTGTTCAGACCATTTAACTACACTGATCTGGGGTATGCACTGAGTTCAGAGGGTATTTTTTACTTATCAACTATTGTTCTATCCTCTTTCATCATCTGGTTCTATGATGGGAAGTTGTCTAGATACCTTGTCTATCAGTGAATTAAACTGCTTCTAATACCCATGTAATCATTTTCATAAATTGAAAGGAAGAACAAAAGAAGCACTTACGAGTATCTACTATGGGCAGGGAGAAAATTATCTGAAAAGTAATGTTAAAAAGAAAATCCATACTAAAGGATCTAAGTTTCCAGAATGAAAAGGAGATCAATTTCCCAGGGCAACCGATTAATTAAAAAAAAAAAAAAAAAGTCAACATAAGAAATATTTTATTTATATTTCAGAGCACTAGGGATAAGATTATAAAAATTTTTCAGAAAATTGTATCAACAGTAATGAACATTTGATGATATTTAGATGTCTTACAACTAAGACTGGAAAGAAGAAGAAAATTTAAAAATGCCCTTAGCATTTTGGAGAAAATTATTTCCAATATAGAAAAAAATATAAGTACAACTTGGCACTAGACAGTAATGGAATGTATGTAAATAGTGAGCTGAATGGTAAGACTTATGTATTTACACATTTTATGTTGCTTAATGTCTTCTGACTGCTTTCTGAACCATCTTATGTTTATTAGTTTTGGGACATTCTCTCTGATAAATGCCATGGCCTGTCATCTGTATCATAATGCCAGCCAAAAATGCACCAAAGTATCTTGAAAACCAGCTAAAATATTGTAATAGTGCTATTTGCAAACCTTTCATCATCTTATGATAACAAAATGGTAAGATGGAAAATGTGGGGGGCAGGCATGTGATAAACGGCAGTGCCGGGTTTCCAGCAAAGCAGGGATGAAACGCATAGCAGTTTTAAAAGAGAAGAGGACACGGAAGGAGAGAGAAATCACTGAAGAAACAGGGACAAAGGGAGCCTTTCTCATGGAAGGGCACTTCAATCAGGTATAATTATAAGCCAGACATTTTGGTATTTCATTCCACTATGGGGAGAAGTACTTGGTAGATCTTGTGGCAATCCCACAGAACAATGATCATTTGTTCAGAGTCTGTACCATAGCTTAAGAAAGAGCATAATAATGAATTCTAGGTCAGAAGCTAAATCTGTATTTCAGATAAAAATGTTATCTCCCTTGTAGGTAACAAACAACATTCCAGTCAGGTAATCGGTTCTGTCTAATGGAAAAGTTGAAAAAACAAGGAGAAAGATGTACTTAAACACAGATAACTCAATGCTTTCCAATGTCTTGGAAGAAAAACCAGTTTGTTATGGAATTGGACCCAATCTCACAGGCAGTGGACATTCTGCCAGCATGGCTTTTATGATCCAACACAACTAAGGAGGAGTGTCCAGCTCAGGATCTCTCTCTCTCTCTCTCATACACGTGTACACACACACACACACACACACACACACACACACACACACAAGCATGTGCCACAAGCTGTCCTACAGTGGTAGTGTGTAACCATCCAAACTGTGGATTTAAATGTATCCTTGTTGAAACCAAGTTCAGTTGATCTACCATATTTGTCACAGTGGCTTTTAGGTAGAGAGTATTTTTAAGTTACTGCTGGTATCAAATACAAAGGAAAGGAAAGACAGTCAATATTTAACTAAAAATGGTTAAAACTGGGTGTCTGTTTAATTGGGACAATCAGATTATAATATGCAACCTGAAAATGTTGGTTCATTTATCTATTTTAGCAGTCTTCCTGAAAATTTAAAACCCCCAGGGCTGCTTGCATTTCCCTAGACCATTTCACATCACCAGTGACAGAGGGGCGACATTGGCTGTAGGTAAGCCTTGGTACAGGCGGAAGAAATGCAATTCCCCTGCTGCTTTTGTGGCAACTTTTATAAATTTTTTTTCTCTTGGTCATCACATGATTTCTTTCTTTCGCAATGTAAACCAGCCCTATTTTTATGCTATTTTACAAGTCATTCTAAAGTGATAGCTCTCTCTTTAGATATACGCTGACTTTTTTTTTTAATCTATTAAAGCACAAGCAATTTTAAAAGAGTAGTTTCATCATGACTACTTGATGTGTGAAATAATCTGTTATCTAGAGAAATAGATGTAAACATCAAAACAATATATGAAAGAATTTAAATACATAATAAAAAACACCTTAGGTTTATAAACAAAGACTATAGAATAAAATTGACTGGCTCATATCTTATCACACCTTGCTGTTAAAACACAGAAGGAAGAGAAGGCATGAGGAATTTCAAAAGAAAGAAAGATGTACAGAGGTCAAGAATCAATTTCGCTGGCATGACTGATGCCCTGCACAGGAGAAGGTTAGATTATAGTTCCAGATTTATGCTGGTTGTTTGCAAGCTGGAGGCAACAAGAGGGCTAAATTAGAAGATTTTAGCCAAGTGAGCTATTATTTAGCCAAACGGGTTATTGAAAGCATTGAAATTACTATGACTAAGTTACTTTTGGTGCAAGTATCAATACTGGTAGTATTTGAGTTTCTATGAAGATAGAGGGTTTAAACACCTCCCAGTTGTTGTATTACTAAATTAATATTAACACTGAATTTCCGCTATGTTATTGAATTAGTAAGAACTATGTATAAACTTTCCATTTTGACAATGTTTATATGGGTAGCATTAAACATATTTATAGAGGTCCTGTTGTTCTAGAGTATGTTGCTTAGTACGATCTACCCAAAATGTATCCTCAGGATGAATCGTGTGTGGGAGGCCAAAGAAGACTGTGCCAAAACATCCCCATTTCTAGGGCTATTCAGGAATCTGGAGTTAAAACTATTCTGCTGAAATCACCAATGAGAGGCTTCTAATGATCAGTAAGTTTGGTCTCCTGTTTCAGCATCAGCTAGTGCTGAGGAAAATGATGAACTACAGATAAGAAGTACATGACCTCTGTCCACTCCTCCTCTAGCCCAGTTGGTCTTTCTGTGACTGATGTCTTTTGCCAAGAATCAGCAGCAATTAAATTGTTCACCACGTAGGTAGGTAGGTGAAAACCGAATGAAGAAAAATTGTGACTATGTCTAGATAACCTCCCTAAACGGTGATATCAAGTCCTTTCTGTATAAGACTGATCTTGGGGGCACCCGGGTGGCTTGGTGGGTTAATCCTCTGCCTTCAGCTCAGGTCATGATCCCAGGGTCCTGGGATCGAGCCCCAAATCGGGCTGTCTGCTCAGCAGGGAGCCTGCTTCCCTCTCTCTCTGCCTGCCTCTCTGCCTACTTGTGATCTCTCTCTGTCAAATAAATAAATAAAATAAATTAAAATAAAATAAAAAGACTGATCTTGAAAATTAAAGCTTAAGGTAAAGTCATGGATGGCATTCTTGGCTTCACGGCTACTTCTTTTTTCCCTTCCTAACTGGTTGCAGCTGCCCTTCGTGGTTTCCAGCTGTTTACATGAATAAAAGCTTGAGGGTTTAGCTGCTAAGGCACCCCTGGCAGATCTTTTCTCTGGTCACGGATCCCTTAAGGAGTCTTGTTTTTTCCCTATTTGAACATTTTAAGGCTGTGACCCTGTGAACACATGGCCACAGTTGTAAAAGAAATGGCTGTCAAGCCAAGGATGGAGGTTAAAAACTGGAGGTAGGCATGAGAAAGGCAGACAGGTCCTCCTCAGAGCCAGGATAGTTTGCACATGTCACAGTACTCCTAACTGCTAAGATTCGGGCTAGATTCTACACATTAACAGATTTGTTTGTGCATACTCTGTAAGCCAAGACAAGCTCCTGAGTATCTGAGCAAAGGAATTTTCACCTCCTCTGGACATACTCTGAATTTGGCTGATAAGAAGTTTGTGTGAAGAATTTAGTTTATTCCTTTAGTGAGACAAAAGAAACAAAGCCACTGAATGATTTTTTGATGTTTTCCTAACAAAAAATAATATTGAAAAGTATGGCAGATATAGTGAAAGGCAGTAAATTTGGCTAACACTTAATCTTTTTACTTTAAAAATGTACATATTTCAGAAAAGTAAAAATTTTAAAATATGGTAGCTGCAAATGGAAAAGTGCTATTTATTTATCACACTGAATGTGAAGTTCTCTTTAGATGGTCTATTTTTATAACTTAATTGAATATAACACATTTATAGGGGAAAAGCTGTACTTCAGTGAGAAACTGCATTGTCTACATCTAGAGCTCACACTTATGGATTAACTGATGCTGATTTAAGAGAGTAATTTTCCAGCTCTTTAAATCGCCAATAACTGATAGCAATGCAAAGCTATTCTTGGCCATACAGAGGCAAATTCTGTCCTGTCAGGTTCCACTGACTTTTCCCACCCTGAAAGAAGCATGTTTTTCATTCATTGGATATTGATTTCAATATTCCTGATCTACAAATCTGTCTGTTCTTTGGACCGTACTTTGAACAGGTTATTCCAGCTGTCTATTTTCCTCATTTCATTGGATTAAATAAAATCTTTAACACTTGCTCATTTTGTATCTGTATCAGAGTCAAGATGTTACCATTTTTTAAAATTATCCTTTAATTCTCACACAGTAAATATTTAACCATAGAAGCCTCTGGTTGAGATGCAAAGTTCATTATGACATTGTTAGGATCTTAGTCTTTAAGCACGTAGAATCTAGACTAAAGTAAATGCGCAACTAACTTTAATCCCCAGGGTTACTGAACCCGTACTAGTTTCTACGTTTATTCTCAGTGATCTTATTTTTTTTATACCTTGAAATATTTTGCTCTTTCATAATCCTGGGAATTACTTCCAACTTCACTAAAAAGGAGATTAAAATAATACAAAAAATTTAATTTTTCCAAAAAAGACATGTAAATGGCCAACAGATACCTGAAAAGGTGCTCAACATTGCTAATTATCAGGGAAATGCAAATCAAAACCACCATGAGACATCTCACTCCTCTTAGAATGGCTGTACCAAAAAGACAAGGGATAGCAAGTATCAGCAAAGATGTGGAAAAAAGGAAATCCTTGTGCACTGCTGGTAGGATTGTAAATGGTACAGCCACTATGCAAAATAGTATGAAGGCTTCTCAAAAAATTAAAAACAGAAATACCATATGATCTGGGCATATATCCAACTGAAATAAAATCACTATCTCAAAGAGATATCTGCCCCCCTCCCTTGGCTATTCACAATAGCCAAGACTAGGAACGACTTAAAGGTCCATTGATGAATGAATGGATAAAGAAAATGTGGTATACATACACATAAGAGAATATTATTCAGCCATAAAAATGGAAATCCTGCCATTTGTGACTACATGGATGGATCTTGAAGGCATTACGCTGAGAAATTAGTCAGATGTAGAAAGACAAATACTATGTCATTTTACATTTGTGGAATCTAAAAAAAAAAGAAAAAGTCAAAGTCACAGAAACAGAGAGTGGAAAAGTGGTTGCTGGGCTTGGGGGGAAGAAGAAGTGGGAAGGGGTTGGTAAAAGTATACAAATTTTCACCTGTAAGATGAATAAGGTCTGAAGATCTCAGGTATAAATAACATGGTAACTACAGCTGATAACATTGTATTGTATAACTGACACTTCCTTAGAGAGTAGAACTTAAGTCTTCTGCCAAAGAAAAAAGAAAAGAAAAGAAAGATAAATATGTGAGGTGATGAATGTGTTAGTTAACTAGTTAACTAGATAGTGGAATCTTTTCACAGCATATACATACACCATGTTATCACAAGTACATTGTATTTTACAATTTTATCTGTCAATTAGACTGCAATAGAGCTGAGGTGGAGGAGAAAGAATATTTCCATACAGGCCTACATGACACCTTAATAGCTTTTTCTCTTATCTCATATTTTACAGAATTTTCCCCTCAGCTTTCCGGCTTTTTGACTCACTGTGATGGAAAACAATGAAACAAAGGTCAGGAATCTTTGGCCCTTCTTTTTAGCTCTAATACTAACTTTCCATCTCACTTGTAAGACCGTGCTAGGATTTGAATTCTCTCAATTCTCTCCCATGATCTTGGTATCACTGTACCCTTGTAATCAACTCAGACTGGTTTTATAACTTTCTCCAAGAAATATGTACCAGCCCAGTAGTGGGCAAAGCAATGGGAGGCAGAAGAGACCCCAATTTTTTTTTTTTAAAGATTTTATTTATTTATTTGACAGAGAGAAATCACAAGTAGGCAGAGAGGCAGGCAGAGAGAGAGGAGGAAGCAGGCTCCCCGCTGAGGAGAAAGCCCGATGTGGGGCTTGAACCCAGGACCTGGGATCATGACCTGAGCCGAAGGCAGCGGCTTAACCCACTGAGCCACCCAGGCGCCCCCAGAAGAGACCCAAATTTATCTAGAGATGCCGTTGGCAAAGTGGATGTTGGGAAAAAACAGGAGGGTCAGGAGGACTTAATTCATTCATAAAAAGCCTTATTGAAATGAGCACTCCAAACTGAGAGGACAGGCAACTGAGACCAGAAGAACTCAGATGATGAGAAAAAGGGAGAGAGGATTTCTGATACCTATACTCAACAGCTCAATTTCTTCTACTTTCATAACATTAATATCAGTAACATTACATGTTCATTTGGAATCAAGATTATCTAAATCACCTCTCAACTGCCTCATGCAATCCTGGAATCCAAAATTGGTGGCACAAAACTTAAATCAGCTTAACTGATTCTGCACTGCCTCCACAATATTCTATTAATTATACAATTAAATAATTTTCTGATAACTGGGAAATAACCATTTTGAACATAAGGTTTTCACTGAAAAAAAATTTTTAATAATGTAATCATCTAGAGGAGTAGACAAAAGAGTGAAATAAATCATCACATTCCATCATCCTTCAGCTTCATTACTGCATTGTCCAAACTCAGGAGATAGAATTTTTGTAGTCGTTTTCTTTTTAACCTTTTATTAAACAACATTGAAAACTCAGAATTTTTCACTTCCTGTCCATAATGGCAAAGAGAAGAAAATTGACAGAAGATGTTTTGCAATTGTTAGACAAGTAAGAATACAAATATAAAAAGAATAGACAGCAGTACTCCAGGCTAATGATGATGGTAAAACTACATATAAGCTAAACCTCAGATTATGAGTCGTTATACAAGATAATATCCTAAATATATTTTCTCTAATTGAAAAACAGACGAGTGGACAATATGTTTCTATGAAAAACAATGAAATCTGTTATCCAGTTAGTCATCCTACAGGGAGGACGCTGTCATCATGCAGTATTTTCTTGACCAGAAATTTTTGGGAAAAGACATGTATTCTTTCATCTTTCATCAAGTTTGTACTAAGAAATTTACTTGCTATGGTTCATAAGTGGGCAACTGCTGAAGGCATTATTGAAAGGAGGTAAAGAGCACAGAAATCAAAAGGTTCACTGAACTGATCATTCTAATCAATAGTATGAAGGTATTTTGCTATTACGACTGAAGAAATTGACCACCCTATCTTCGACAAAACTATGAGCCATGAAACTTTTCAAAGCACTGAATTTTGTGGATAAAAGTGTAAGAACCAGGGTGCCTGGTGGCTCAGATGGTTGAGTGTCTGCCTTCGGCTCAGGTCATGATCTTGGGTCCTGGGATCAAGTCCTGCATCAGGTTCCCTGTTCCTTGGGGGGCCTGCTTCTCCCTCTGTCTCTGCCTCTCTCTGTTTCTCATGAATAAATAAATAAAATCTTTTTTAAAAAAGTCCAAGAACCAGAGGTAATAACAAAGCTGGAATCTCTTAGAAATATATTTAAAATCTGGAGCAAGATTTGTAAGATGAGTATGTTCCAGGCCATTCATGAGCAATTACTTGCATTTAAAGGATAATGCCTATTTTGGATACATATATCTTCATACCAGAAAAATATGAAATAAAGTTTTTTTAATTACATTTAAATTCTTATTAATTTCCAATATAGCTATTTTTCACATCCCTTTATTTTTTTATCTGTAAATTATTTGTAAAATGACTTCCAAAATGTGTTTTAAAAAGGGTTCCTTGGACTCAAATAGCAAATAGTAATGATTGTTCTTCCTCACCTACTGCTGGCTAATAACATACAGAATTTGATAAATAGTATAAAATAAAGTGCTGTACCTTTTCAAGAGAAAACATAATCACAGTCATTGGGAACAGGAATGGTTTTGTAAAGGAGATGGCCTGGTTACAACAAGCTAGGTAAAATTAATTAAAAATTATTGGGTTTGGGACACCTGGGTGGCTGAGTTGGTTAGTGTCTGACTTTTGATTTCAGCTCAGGTCATGATCTCAGGGTTGTGAGTTCAAGTCCTGTGTTGGGCTCTGCACTCAACAGGGAGTCTGTTTAAGATTCTCTCTCTTCCTCTCCCTTTGCTCCTCCCTACCCTGCACTCACTCTTTCTTGCTCTCTCTCAAATAAATAAATAAATATTTAAAAAAATAAATGAGGTTTATATAGATGGAAGGAAAATATGCCAGAATATATGGCATGAATACAAAGACAGAAGTGGAAAACTAGAGGATATGTTTAGGAAAGTGAGTTGGGTAGCCTGGAAAATAAAATGGAAACCAAGATTACAGAACAGAATTTTAGATATATTTTATAATTTACTACTTTAAAAACCTTTCACCTTATAGTTGAAAGAACTGAGTTTTGAAGTTGATAGATAACATTGCTCATGACCACAAACCTACTAATGGAGAGCCCAAGATTTCAGCCTACAACTCCAATGATCCATGAAAATCATTTAATCTCTCTGGGTTTCCTCATCCGTAAGTAATTTTCATCATCTAGGAATCCTTTTTTAAAAATGATAATAACTCCCACTTACTTCTTGTGGTTGCTGCTGGTCTTGAATGAGATAAATATTTTAAGATGCTTTGCAAACTACAGAGTTCTATATAAATAGTAGTTAGATCTCTTTCCCTAATCTCGGATATTATATTCCCAAAACACTTTCACCCTACTTGTAGTAAGATAATTAATGGTAGAAGAGCTAAAGTTCTCATGAATTAGGGGAGGCAGGCAGAAGAGCAAAAATAAGTAACAGGAAAAGCTTAAAGTATTTTTTTGCTTGATATTCTGCGTATTTATTTATTCTCTGTAATTAATTTGCATTTAAGATTCCTTATGTCACTGTGATTTCCTTTACCATCTCCTCCTCTTCTATACTGGTAAATTCACTTACTTTGTTGTAGATGTCACACAGTTAGTGTATATAGGTCACTGTTAAAATGTTCACTATTTTTCTGGTTTATATTTTATAGTCCCTAAAAATCAAATCTCAGAATAACTTTGTTTTAATAAACTGTATCAGAAGACTTTGTAGATAAAGGAAATTATAAAGATGTTAATCTGTGTATCATACAGTTTAGGTATGGGGAATTTGCTCATTATTCTTATATTCTATAAACTCTTCTTTCATCTGGCCTTCAGGATACTTTATTTTATTGGATTTTTCCCTACCTTTTTCCCATTATTTTCCTACCTTACACTTTGTGCCTTTCTGGATTCACCAAGATCTACATTTATGCTTGTCTATCATCTCCCCTTCAAAAAACTGATCCATTTCCCTTAACAAATTACTTTCTTTATGCTGATCACTCACAAATTTTCCCACCTTGATGTGTTCCTGTAATCTCCAATTCAACTCATCTCTTTGAGGTCATTTGACCCCTCGTTTCCAGATCTCTTCCAATATTGGTTGATTTTCCTATAAATTCCATCATTCATCACTATATTCACACTGTTCATTGTGAAGTTACTTGGTTGACTCAAAGAAAAGGAAAAGATATTAAACTATTCACTGTCGTTTGTCTTTTAAAAGCAAAATGGAAACATAAAGCTTACACTTAGGCCAACTCTCTTAAACCTATGAATAATTTCCTCAACTTCTTGTCCATTTGGGGACAGATCCCCCATCTCCTATCTTTGCACCATGTCAAGATCAATCGTGCTAACTCATACTTCAGGTACATCTATTAGCCCATTTGGCCCACTCAGTCACCAACCAGTGGTGACTGGTTACCTTGGTTAATTTAAATGATACAAACAAAAATTTACAAAATCAGTCACCCTGTATTACTTTTTAAAAATAGTGTAACAGAAGAATAAAAACCGTGAAAGGGAAAACTATTATAAGCTGTTGGAACCTGAGGGTGAAAAGAAGAGTATTTAGTACCAAAAGGGCAGGATCATTAAAGTGAGAGAGGTGTTGAGTAGCCAATGTCAAAAAGACATAAAAGCATGAATTCCCACCTAACATACTTTTTGTTCTGAATATTAAGGTCATGGACTCTAGTCAATATTACAGAGTAACAGGGACTCACTGAGCTGTCATGTAACCCTATGGCAGAAGCCACATCTCCTGGGCAAAAACTACCAAAGTCAGATCAATTTCCCTTTATCTAGACATCTTTTGACAAGTCCTCTTGACTTTCTGACTAAGTTTGAGTAGTCACTATTTAAGGAGTTTTCAAAGAAGTAGTAATGGCAAAAGTTAACTATATGCTGATGTGCATCTCTGGAGATACCAGATAGAAGCTGGAAGTCACAGATTTGGGGGAATATCACGGGAAGGACAGACAGTCTTAAAGCCATGGGATGAAGGTCAAGCAGCAAAGTGTGAAAAGTGAGAAGAGGACTCCAGACAAAGACATTCTTCTATTTAATAATGTTCAAGTGTTAAAACCAGTTAGGCATCTAAGAAGGAAAAGTCAGAGAAGTAGTAGGAAGGCAAGAAAAGAGACATTTTCCTAGTTAAAAAAGAAGATGCAGTTTTGGGGCGCCTGAGTGGCTCAGCTGGTTAAGTGACTGCCTTCTGCTCAGGTCATGATCCTGGAGTCCGGGGATCTAGTCCCAAATTGGGCTCCCTGCTCCCTTCTGCCTCTGACATTCCCCCTTTTGTGCTCTCTCTCTCTCTCTCTCTCCCTCTCAAATAAATAAATAAAATCTTTAAAAAAAGAAAAAAAAGATGCAGTTTTGTATTGGAGAAAGTGGCTGAAAGTGATAAAAAAAAAATGAAGTATTAAAATAGGTTGATGTAAATCCAAGCAAGCCGGAGAGAAAGAAGCCTCAGGTAGAACATACAGTGAGTATAAAAGAATTAAGGAGCTGTAACTGAACTGCAGTGTCAGTATTAAACTTAACTTCCTTGGGCACCTGGGTGGCTCAGTTGATTGGGCGATTGCCTTTGGCTCAGGTCATGGTCCTGGAGTCCTGGGATCGAGTCCCGCATCAGGCCCCCAGCTCCATGGGGAGTCTGCTTCTCCCTCTGACCTCCCCTCTTATGCTATCCCTCACTCTGTCTCTGTCTCAAAATAAATAAATTAAATCTAAAAATAAATAAATAAATAAAATATTAAACTTAACTTCCTCAAAGTCCAACATGCATATCTTAGGAAAAATAAGTCTTCTGAGGGGATTCACTTCCTCAGAAAGCCCTTTCCAAAGCTGTACATTACATATTCTTTTAAAAATCACCAGAGTCCAATAGAAAAACATTCAAAAGACACAAACAGGAAATTCACAAATATAGAAAGAATAACAACAAATAGCTTTAAGTACACTCACCCAAACAAAAAAATTTTTAAAAATCAATGATACAACGAACCATGAGAGACTGTGGACTCTGAAAAACAATCTGAGGGTTTTGGAGGGGTGGGGGGTAGGAGGTTGGGTGAGCCTGGTGGTGGGTATTATGGAAGGCATGTATTGCATGGAGCACTGGGTGTGGTGCATAAACAATGAATTCTGGAACACTGAAAAGAAATTTTAAAAACTAAAAAATTTTTAAAAAATCAATGATAAAAAAAATGAATGATATACTTTTCAAAGTAGCATATAAAATATTCTGACCATATCATCAAAAACAATTAAAAATACTAGATAAAATATTTTTAAAACATCTTTTAAAATGCATTACTGATCAGGCAAGAAAATAAGGAATGCTTAGAAGTAAAAAAATGAAGTGAAAGCAGGAAACTAGGGCAGTAAGTGGAGCATTGAAACAGACTCTCACCCTGGAGGCATCACAGAACACTGCCAACCTTAAGCTTTGACCTTGTAAGGTGGGGGAGGGGTCAGAGGGAGCAGAGGGGTCAGGAAACAAAGTCCAGGACTTGCCTGGAAGCTGGGAGTCTTATTGGAGATCCTGTCCCACAGAGCTAGAACCCCCCCTCCCCAAAACTCCACTCACAGTGTAAAGATAAAAGATAAACTTGCCCAGAAAAAGGGGATGGCATGGAAGCTTGTCTACCCAGAACATGACATTGGGAGGAACGTCAGGGGAGGAAGTTCTCCCCTGAGAACTGGTAACTATAACCCAGACTCTGTATGGTGTTACAGCTCAAGCGGGCATATGGCACACACTGAGACTGAGAGTTCATTATAAAAGGGTTCCCAGTTGGTTCAGTGCCTCCAGGCACATGAGGAAGCAAACACAGAAAGTCTCTGGAAAAAATGCACCTTTCAAGCCAGGAGTGAAGAAATTTGTATAGATAAAAGTCCAAGAAATATAACTGGTTAAAAAAAAAATCATAAAAGATGAAAGAAAATAGGGTACCATGAACTACAGACAGTAGAATCAGACCCGAAGACTTTTATTGGGTTGATCAGATTCAAGCTGTAAAATAAGTAAGTTTTGATATGTTTAAAGTAATGGCTCTTAATATTATCAGGCCAATGTCTACCTTTTTTTTTTAAAGACTTTATTTATTTATTTGAGAGAGAGAGAGACAGAGAGTGAGAGAGAACACGAGACAGGAGAAGGTCAGAGGGAGCAGACTCCCCACAGAGCTGGGAGCCTGATGCGGGACTCAATCCCGGGACTCCGGGATCATGACCCAAGCTGACAGCAGTTGCTTAACCAACTGAGCCATCCAGGCGCCCTAATATCTACCTTTTATAGTAAGTATTTTTAATGCTCTTGTTCCTATCCTGAAAGAAGTGTAAAATAATATAATCTATAGACACACATCATGCATGCATATATATAATTCTTATTCCTTAACTATAATATATAGAAGAAAAAAGTAATTTATAGTAAAAGAATACATACATAATAAAATATGCAGAAACCAAACTATGTTAGAAGACAGTGTACTTGTCTATGTAAATAAATTTGGATTTAAGAGAAGCCATTCCATACAAGTACAGGAAAATAAAAAAAGAAGAGTCACAGAGAAATACTAGAATAAAAATTAGTGTGAGTACCCCAATATACAATAAGAAAAAGGAAAATGGGGTGCCTGGGTGGCTCAGTTGGTTAACCATCCAACTCTTGATTTTAGCTCAGGTTCTGATCTAAAGGTCGTGAGATCAAGCCCCACGTCAGGATCCATGCTGGGAATGGAGCTTGCTTAAGATTCTCTATTCTTCTCCCTTTGCCCAGCACCCACCCTCTACCCCTGCCCTTAAAAAAAAAAGAAAAGGAAAGGAAAGTCATCTTAATTAAATCAGCATAACATTTCAAAATAAATTTAAAAACACTCAACACATAAAAAATGAGAAAATAAAATATTCTTCAAATGAGCTACACCTCACTTATACATGTAGTGCCTAATTAATTCCTCATGCTATAACATGGTAGATGATAATGATGAAGTACAGGAAAGAAATTTCTACCACATGCTGATACATACATGCAGTATCAAGCATATCATAAAGACCCTGGAGGCCATATCTTTTAATGGGTGATAAGACTTGAAAACGGCTAATGGACTGGAAAACAAAATATAATATATTCTAAAACAATTGTTTTTGGAAACAGTATCACAGTAAGGATGAAAAAACAACTTGCAACTGCAAATAAATAATTTCTACATGTAATTTTTCAATATAGATGTTTTATCTCTGTTATTAAAAAATAGGAATATGTAGACTATGTAGGGACCATATCCTAGAGGAGGGGCTGCACCCTAAACCAAAACACATTTACACTAACCTAGAATAAAAACAAGGCTGGCAGAATAAAAATTTACCAGTAATTCAACTGCCTGCCAGAACAACACTCAAGAAAGAAGATAAAGACCCAGACTCCCTAGAACTTACCAGCCACAACATTCTGCATACAATGAAAAAAAATTAGTAACATGTAAAGAAACAGGAAAAACCAATTCCACATTCAAGGAAGTATTGGTATACTCCCACTAATTTTTATTCTAGTATTTCTCCGTAGCTCTTCTTTTTTTATTTTCCTGTACTTGTATGGAATGGCCTCTCTTAAATCCAAATTTATTTACTATATACAAGTACATTCTCCTCCAGCATGGTCTAGTTTCTGCATATTTTATTAAATAGGTATTTTTTTACTATAAATTACTTATACTCACACACGTTATCATAGCTCAAAACAGCTATGATAAATACATTCAACTCTATGAAGGAGAAGGATATGATAAATGAAAAAGTGGGGAATTTTGGCAGAAAAACTAAAAACTATAAAAAATAAGCCAACTGGAAATTCTAGAACAGAGAGCCATATCTAAAATGAAAAAGTCACTGATTAGGTAACAGCATCATGGAAACTGCAGAAAAAGTCTGTAAATTTAAAGACAGATTAAAAAGGAAATAATACAGATGGATTACAGAGACCATAAGGGACTGAAAAATATGAACAAAGCTTCTCTGACCTGGGGGGTGATAAGAAATGGTGTATTATAAATGTAACTAGAGTCTCAGAAAGAGAAGAGACCTACCATGGGGTAAAAAAAAAAAAAAAAAAAAAAAAAAAAAAAAACCACACCATGGAATAGAGAAATTAATGACATTTAATGTCTTTGCAGAAATAACAGAGGCTGGGTGATAAATGAGCACTCGAAACATGTTTGTAGCACATGAAACATCATTAACCAAGAAGAAAGGAGAAAACGAAGAATAGAGGGGGGAAATGAGAAAAACAGATAACAAATAATAGCAAACTGGTAGGCTTCTATCTAAATATATCAATAATTAACTACAAGCAGACTCAATTCTCAAATTAAAAAGTAGAGATTGTCAGGTTTGATTTTTTTTTAAAAAAGGATCTGAGCGCCTGGGTGGCTCAGTCAGTTAAGCATCTGCCTTCTGCTCAGGTCATGATCTCAGAGTCTAGGGATCAAGCCCCGAATTGGGCTCTATGCTCAGCAGGAAGCCTGCATCTCCCTCTGCCTCTCACCCAGCTGATGCTCACTCTCTCCTTTCACTTCTTTTTCTCAAATAAATAAATAAAATCCTTTTTAAAAAGACCTAATTATATCCTGACTATTGGAGACACACTATATATAGAGTCACAGATTATGTTGGAATTAAAAGGAAACATAAAGTACTCCATGCACACAATAATCACAAAAATGTTGGTATAGCTATATTAGTACCAGACAAAAGATACTTCAAGATGAGATATATTACAGGAGAAGAAATGGGAAATTTTGTAAACACAAAGTGTCAATCCATCAGGAAGTATAATAATCCCACTATGAATGCAACGAATCTGTTAGCAACAGAGTTTCAAAACAGGAAGCAAATACTGTCAGAACTCAAAAGAAAAAAAGGGAGGAAAAAAAGAAGAGAGAAACCCACAATTACAGTTGGATTTTTATGACTCTTTCTCAGTAACTGATAAAACAAGTAGACACACATCAGTAAAAACATAGATAATTTCAGCAACACTATTACTAAGAGACATCATAGAACAATGCACTCAATATAAGCAGAAAATACATTGTTTCCAAGTGCACATGGAACATTGGCCAGAACAGAATAATAACTTAGGACATAAAAGACGTCTTCATGAATTTCAAATATAGAAATCCTATGAAATGCATTTTCTGATCACAATATAATTAAATTTAGAAATAAATAAGACATACAGAAAAAATATTTTAGAAATTACCTAACACATTTTCAAATAGCACAGATCAGAGAAGAAATCACAAGAGTAATGAAAAAAAATATGTTAAAACTCGTGCAATACAGGTAAAGCAGTGCCTAGAGAGAAATTCAGGGTTTTAAATGTTTATATTAAAAACGTTTAGTTTGGCTATTGTAGACATTGCTGCTATAAACATTCGGGTGCATGTGCCCCTTCGGATCACTATGTTTGTATCTTTAGGGTAAATACCCAGCAGTGCAATTGCTGGGTCATAGGGTAGTTCTATTTTCAACATTTTGAGGAACCTCCATGCTAGATGTCCATCTACAGACGAATGGATAAAGAAGATGTGGTATATATACACAATGGAATACTATGCAGCCATCAAAAGAAATGAAATCTTGCCATTTGCGACGACGTGGATGGAACTAGAGGGTATCATGCTTAGCGAAATAAGTCAATCGGAGAAAGACAACTATCATATGATCTCCCTGATATGAGGGAGAGGAGATGCAACATGGGGGGTCGAGGGGGTAGGAGAAGAGTAAATGAAACAAGATGGGATTGGGAGGGAGACAAACCATAAGTGACTCTTAATCTCACAAAACAAACTGAGGGTTGATGGGGGAGGGGGTTGGGAGAGGGGGTGGGGTTATGGATATCGGGGAGGGTATGTGCTATGGTGAGTGTTGTGAAGTGTGTAAACCTGGCGATTCGCAGACCTGTACCCCTGGGGATAAAAATATATGTTTATTAAGCTGTAAAAAAAAAAAAAAAAAGAAAGAAAGAAAGGATGAATCCCCAAGTTTTGTAGCAACATGGACGGGACTGGAAGAGATTATGCTGAGTGAAATAAGTCAAGCAGAGAGAGTCAATTATCATATGGTTTCACTTATTTGTGGAGCATAACAAATAGCATGGAGGACAAGGGGAGATGGAGAGGAGAAGGGAGTTGAGGGAAATTGGAAGGGGAGGTGAACCATGAGAGACTATGGACTCTGAAAAACGATCTGAGAATTTTGAAGGGGTGGGGGGTGGGAGGTTGGGGGCACCAGGTGGTGGGTATTGTAGAGGGCACGGATTGCATGGAGCACTGGGTGTGGTGCAAAAATAATGAATACTGTTATGCTGAAAAAAATAAAAAAATTAAAAAAAAAAATGAACACTCTGGGAGAAATAAACTATATAAATCAAAAAAAAAAAAAACAACGTTTAAAAAATCAATGGTCTAAGTTTTCACCTTAAGAAGCTAGAAAAAGAGCAAAATAAATCCAAAGTAAGTAATATGAATTAAATAATTGAGTAGAAATCAATGAAATAGAAAACAAACAATATTGAAATTTAACAAAGCCAAACATTGGTTTGAAAATTTAACAAAATTAATGAACACCTACTAAGACTGATCAAGAAATGAATTACCAATATCAGGAATGAAAGAGGGAATATTGCTACATGTCTTACACATATTAAAACTATATAAAGTAATATTATAAATAATTTTATGCCCAAAACATTCCACAACTTAGATAAAAAGGACTTATTCTTTGAAAAAACACAATATAAGAAAACAAAGAAAATCTAAATTGCTTTCTATGATGGTTATTAATGTTATGCATCAACTTGGCTATATGGTTATTGGTCAAACAGCAGTGTCCCTGTTTTTGTGAAGGTCATTTTTAGATGTGATTAACATTTAGTTCAAGAGACTTTGAGTAAAGCAGATTATGCTTCCTAATGTGAATGGACCTGATCTAATCAGTTGAAGGCCATAAGGGAGAAAGACTGAGAGGTCCCTGAGGAAAAGGAATCTTCCTGCAGACTGCCTTTGGATTTGAGCTGCAACATCAACTGTTCCCTAGGTCTCCAGCCTGTTAGCCTGCCCTGTAAATTTGAACTTGTCAACTCCACAACAGCATAAACTAATTACATATTACTATACTTATAACACATATATAGTATATACATTATAACAATATACTATACTGTATATAATATGTATTATATGTAACAAAGTATGCTATAAAATATATATATATTATACTAGTTTTATTTCCCTGAAGATGTCTATTACACCTTAAATTTGTTAAAGAAACAGAATTTATAATAATAAAAAAATTCCTACAAAGAAAGCTTCAAGCCCAGATGGTTTCACTGGGTGAGTTCTATCAAACATTTAAAGAAAAAAATTTTAAACAAATAATACAGTCTTACAAAACCTCTTTCAGTATAAAGATAGAAATAGGTAATAAGATCTAAATAATCCAATACCAAAACCTGACAAATATACGAAAATAAAACTATGCAACAGTATTCTTCAGGAACACACAAATCATTAGTAAAATATTAGCAAAAAGAGTTAGCAATGTAAAAAAAGAATTATATATTATGAGCAACTGTAGTTTATCCCAGAAATATATATTGGTTGGTATTATCATCTGAAAAGTCAATTAATTAACCATATAAACAAAATAAAGGAGATAAAAACATCTGGTCATTTCAGTGCGTCCAGAGAAAAGCATGACAAATGCACATTCATTTATGATTAGAAACTCTCATAAGAATACTCCCTTAACCTAACAAAGGACTACCACTATAATTAATAGTAAAATATTGAATATCTTGCCCTAGAGACTGTGAAGGCAAGGATATCCACTCTCACCATTTCTATATAATGTTACTGACAATATAAGAAAATACCTTCATAACCTTGAATAGGCAAACATTTCTTAGAATACAGCTAACACCAACCATTAAAAATATGATAAATTGGGCGCCTGGGTGGCTCAGAGGGTTGAGCCTCTGCCTTCGGCTCAGGTCATGATCTCAGGGTCTTGGGATTGAGCCCCGCATCGGGCTCTCTGCTCAGCAGGGAGCCTGCTTCCTCCTCTCTCTCTGCCTGTCTCTCTGCCTACTTGTGATCTCTGTCTGTCAAATAAATAAATAAAATCTTTTAAAAAATATGATAAATTAGACGCTACTAAAATTAAAAAGTTTTTGTTCATCAAAAGACTGGTATGAAGAGGAAAAAGATAAAATTCAGAGGAAATTTTCTCAGTACATTATCTGTCAATGAAATTGTATCTAGAATAAAGAATTCTCATAATTCAGTAATAAAATGGCTACCCAATTTAAAAAACAAATAAGCAAAAGAAAAATACAAATGGCTTAAAATACATGAAAAGATGCTCACTCATCATTATGGGAATGAAAATTAAACCCAAAAGGTGATACCACTCACTATACAATCGGTAGGAAGCCTAAAACTAAAAACACTGAAAATTTAAATACTGAGGAGGATATGGAACAACTTCAACTCATAAAATTTGCTGTTGTAGAAAAACTGGTGGTTTCTTATAAAGTTTGGCAAGCTACTCTATAACTCAGCAATTCTACTTTTATGTAATTCTTTAAGAGAAACAAAAATACATGTCTACAGAAAGACTTTTGTAAGAATGTTTATGGCCCTTTTATTCATAACAACATACTGCAGATGAGCCAAATGTCTGTCAACAGATAAATAGTTATATAAATTGTGGTAAACTCATACTAAAAACTACACTAATTAAAATTAAAATGACCCAATAACATACAAAACAACATTAATCTCATAATCAAATGTTTAGTAAAAGGAACTAGATGTAAAACTGTATACGGCATGATTAATTTCATTTATGTTAAGTTCAGGCAAAAGCAATCTATGGGGACAGAAACCAAAAGTAGTTAAATATAGAAAGCATAGCCTGGTTGGAAAGAGGCACGGGATATCTCCTGGAATGATAAAAATATTCTATATCTTGATGATCATATTTGTTATATGGATGTATATTTTTATCCCAATTCACGAAATTACACATTTTAAATGTGCATTTCTTTATATATAAATTACCTCAAATATAAAAAAATTACAGAAAAATTGTTCATAATATGAAGTATTTTAAAGTAAACCTTATACTCATGTGTATATGCTAACTTGATATTTGAATTTAAATCTATTAAAATAAGTCTCAAATCTGCTTTGCAACATATTTACATTTGCCAACTACAAATGCACACTGATATCAATGTCCTTTATTGGCCATTCAAATACTAACAGTGGTATTTTTTTTTAATGTTTTATTTATTTATTTGACAGACAGAGATCACAAGCAGGCAGAGAGGCAGGCAGAATGAGAGGAGGGAGCAGGCTCCCTGCTGAGCAGAGAGCCCGATGTGGGGCTTGATCCCAGAACTCTGGGATCATGACCTGAGCCAAAGCTAGAGGTTTAACCACTAGCCACCCAGGCACCCCAACAGTGGTATTTTAAACAAAGTATTAAAAAAATCTAAAACAAAGTATAACCTTCCCTCAATTTATAGTATAGTTTTATTTCAATAAAATTTGATATATATAATAGACCGCAAAGTATTGTAATGTAAAACAAAATTTAGTTTGAGACTCTGATATTTCTTTCTTTTTTTTTTTTTTTTTAGGGGCGCCTGGGTGGCTCAGTGGGTTAAGCCTCTGCCTTCGGCTCGGGTCATGATCTCAGGGTCCTGGGATCGAGCCCCACATCGGGCGCTCTCAGCAGTGAGCCTGCTTCCTCCTCTCTCTGCCTGCCTCTCTGCCTACTTATGAACTCTCTCTCTGTCAAATAAAAAAAAAAAAAAAAAAACTAAAACAAAGTATAACCTTCCCTCAATTTATAGTATAGTTTTATTTCAATAAAATTTGATTATATATTATAATAGACCACAAAGTATTATAATGTAAAACAAAATTTAGTTTGAGACTCTGATATTTCTTTCTTTTTTTTTTTTAAAGATTTTATTTATTTATTTGACAGAGATCACAAGTAGGCAGAGAGGCAGACAGAGAGAGAGGAGGAAGCAGGCTCCCCTCTGAGCAGAGAGCCCGATGCGGGGCTCGATCCCAGGACCCTGAGCTTATGACCTGAGCTGAAGGCAGAGGCCCAACCCACTGAGCCACCCAGGTGCCCCGAGGCTCTGATATTTCTAAACAGGTTTTTTACTAATATGAGTACTGGCATGAATATTCAAAAGTCAAAATGTAGATAGGACAATGTGTAAGTTTTGGGATACTGTGTCATACACTGAAATTATCTAGCATTCCCACATAACAGTAACTATCCTTTCTTAACACTGATTATCATTTGTAAGGGAAATGACCAAAATCTGCCCCACCCCCAAATTTCCAAACACCTTCTTTGTGATGGTACAATGCTTGTTGAGAACTATTAATTTAAAGAAATTGCAAAGGTTTAAACATATGGTCAGGAGCAAAGGACTCTAAAAACAACACCAAGCAGATTTTTAAAAGAAAAAAAACAAATAAAATACTTAGAAATAGAAAAAAAATTAGCAATTGAAACAAACTCAACAAGGAGCACCTAAGTGGCTAAGTCAGTTAACCATCTGCCTATAGCTCAGGTCATGATCTTGGGGTCCTGGGATCGAGCCCTATGTCAGGCTCCATGCTCAGTGGGGGTCTGCTTCTCCTTCTCCTCCTTCCCTCCCCACTCCCACTTGTGCTCATGTGCTCTCTCTCTTCCAAATAAATAAATAAATAAATAAAATCTTTTTAAAATTAAAAAAAAAAAGAAAAAGAGCTCAATGAATAACTTAAAAGGAGCAGAAATAGGGGCACCTGGGTGGTTCAGTGGGTTAAAGCCTCTGCCTTTGGCTCAGATCATGATCCCAGGGTCCTGGGATTGAGCCCCGCATCGGGCTCTCTGTTCAGCAGACAGCCTACTTCCCCCCCACTCTCTGCCTGCCTCTCTGCCTCCTTGTGATCTCTGTCTGTCAAATAAATAAAATCTTTAAAAAAAATAAAAAATAAATACACTGGAACTTTAAAAAAAAGAGCAGAAATAGCTGAAGAGAACATCAAGAAATGCTTCCAGCAGTATGACCAGCTAGGTACCTAAAGAACACCAGGTACCCAAAACACACATTTCCATGCACTGCTGGGCTTGCAGAAAATAATGGAATTAACCCCCTCAAATAAACCCAGAGGTAGAGATAGAGGAAGGAGAGGCAGGGGTACCCTAATGGTGAATGATAATATTAGTACCTAACAGGTAACTAGACTGAGTCATGGGGCCAGCAGCATCTAGACTCATTTCCACACCAAGGCAGGGATCCCTGAAATTAGTTACACAAGGCTATTAAAACTCCTATTTCTAGGCAGAAGCAAACACAATTCTTTCAAAAGAAAACTCTTCTCAACTTAGGCCTGCACTATTTCCATAAATTATAATCAAATATGTATAAGCTCATAATCAAAGATCACGAGACACTAAGAAATAAACTACTATAAGGTGAGGGTCAGCTGAAAAAACAAATTACAGATTTAGACTCCCAAAACAGTTACTGGAATTGTCAAAAGCAAACTATAAAATAGCTAGAGACAAAGAGATGAAGTTTTTAAAGAAATAAAAGATGAAATCACATAAATGAGTAACAGCCAACAAGAGACCAGCAAAAATACCCAGGTACACTTGAAAATATGAAATTCAACAGAATATTTGATATTAAAATAATAGTGTTGAGATTTAAAACTCAGTGGAATTACTAAACAGCAATGCAGACATAGCTAAAGGTAGGATTAGTGAACTGGAAAATATATCTAAAGAAATCACATGAAACAGGGTAGACAGATAAGATTTAAAAATGTAAAAAGTTAGGAAATATCAATAATAAAGTAAGAATGTCTAACATACATCATATATGTGTGTGTGTGTGTGTGTGTGTGTGTGTGTGTGTTAGGGAGGGGGGAACAGAGAGAGAGAGACAGAGAGAGACATTAATTGAAGAGATGATGGCTGAAAATTTTCCGGAAGGGATAAGATTTGAACATGTATAGAGAGAGGGAGTATTACATATGCCAAGGAGGATAAACAAAAATGAACAAAAAGATCTTACAAGGAACTAGACAGAAAAGATCATTTGCCAAAGAAAACAGCAATTAAAGTGATGGCAGACACCTTTACCTGCAATAATGGAAACCAAGAATCATAATAATATCTTGAAATACTGAGAGAAAATATCTGTTAACTTAGAAATGCATATCATGTAAAGCTAGATTTTAGGAACAAAAGTAGAATAAAGACTGATTCAGATAAAAACAAAAGAATTTGCCACAAACAGATATTTCTATAGAAATTTTTAAAAGATATATATTGGGAAAAAGGAAAATGATTGAGAAAGAAATTCAGACGTTCAAGAATAATGAGTATACAGTTTGGTAAACATGTAGGTAACAATGACTGATACTACTACCAGTACTACTATTACTAATAATTATTTGTAAAGTTAAAAAGCAAAATTGAAGCATAGCCTATATGCTTGGAGGAGGAGGTTTCTAGGCCTTTAAATATTCTATATATTATTGTTTGATGGAAATGAAGTAATACTAAAAACATTTAACAACTATTACACCATGGGTACCAACCAGATGGAATGGTCAGTAAAATAAACAGTATGAGTATACCTGTGTGTAACTGCTTAATACTGGTCTTAGTTAAGCTGTGGACTAACTGAATACTTCATTAATTTATGTAAGCATGATAGGATTTCAAGGGAACCACGAAAAAATGGGAAATAAATAGACTGTATTACCTTAGGACTACTAGGTATTTTTGACTAAAAAAATAGATTATAAAAAAATTGTATGTTTTGGCAAATACATATTTGTGTAAACACATACACACAGATTTAAAAAAAAGATCCAGAAAACTACATAACTAAAGTTTTCACATTGGTACTCTGATAAGTGTATGGTCCTTCCTTTTTTGGCTTGTGGTATATTTTTAAGTTTTAATAATGCTCATGTATTGTTTCTGTAAGAAAAGTTTGTTTAAAAAATAAACAAACTGAGGGGCTCCTGGGTGGCTCAGTCAATTGGGCATCCACTCTTGATTTCCATTCTTGCTGTGATCTCGGGGTCCTGGGATGGAGCCGCCTGAAGACTCCCAGCTCAGTGGGAAGGCTGCTTTTTCCCTCTCCCTCTGCCCCGCCCTTCACTCACATACACATGCACACACCTGCTCTCTCTCTCAAATAAATAAATCTTTAAAAAAATAAACTGAGAAATAAGCAAGAGGCAAAAGCATATGTTATAGTATGCCATCCTTCATAAGAAAAGAATCTATTTGTTACGAGTTGCATACAATCTAGGGGGTTGGAGAAAGGAATGTGTTTATAGATAGGAATATATGCTAAATAGGAATATATGCTATCTTAAAGATCGTTGGTTAGAGTGAACACATAAAATAGAGCTACTACTTTAAAAAAAAAATTTATTTACTTATTTGACAGAGAGAAACACAGTGAGAGAGGGAAGACAAGCAAGTGGAGCAAGAGAGGGAGAAGCAGGCTTCCTGCAGAGCAGGGAGCCCGATGTGGGGCTTGATCCCAGGACCCCAGGATCATGACCTGAGCAGAAGGCAGACACTTAACCGACTGAGCCACCCAGGAGCCCTAGAGCTACTATCTTTTAAATGAAACATTCTGTAAATCCATATATGACTTGAGAAAATTTAAATATCAACACCAAAAATCTGAAAATGCAGGATCTGGGAAAAAACTATCTAGCCCAGTGAACTATTTTTTTTTCTAATTTTTCTTTTAAAGATTTTATCTATTTGACACAGAGAGAGAGACATAGTGAGAGAGGGAACACAAGCCTCAGGAATGGGAGAAGGAGAAGCAGGCTTCCCGCTGAGCAGGGAGCCTGAGGCAGATCTCGATCCCAGAACCCTGGGATCAGAAGCTGAGCCGAAGGCAGATGCTTAACTACTGAGCCACCCAGGCACCCCTAGCCCAGTGACCTTTTAAATGATAATACTTTGTTTTGATTTCAATCTCTCCCCACCCCCAGTTTAAGAACAAAAGACTGTGTAGCATGTACAGAAAAATGAATAGTGAAGTCACGTTTCTGGCTAGATAAGGAAGTAGTCATCTAATCTACCTCTTTAACCTATAAGCACCAGAAACACCGCTTTGTTAAAGTCACCACCAACCTCCGACAGCTGCTTCTCATCTGACTTTCTCAGCAGTGTTACCAACACAATCACTGTCTCTGAGACAAGGCTTTTGATGAACCACTCTCCTCATTTTCCTCCCTTCTGCCCACTTTTTTTTTTAATGCCCACTCTTTCTTAGCTGTACCTTTTATTTTATTTTTAAGGATTTTATTTATTTATTTGTTTATTTATTTACTTACTTACTTACTTATTTCAGAAAGAGAGAGAAATAAAGGAGAGCACAAGTGGGGGAGGAATAGAGGAGAGGTACAAGTCGACTCCACATTGAGTTTGGAGCCTGACATGCGACTGGATCTCATGATCCCAAGATCACGACCTGAGGAAAAACCAAGAGTTGGATCCTCAACCGACTGAGCCACCAGGTGCCGTTAGCTGTACCTTCTAATCTCAACTTATAAATTTTTGTCCTCAAAGTGCTATCATCCATCCCATAGCTTTCAATACCGTCAGGACATTGATGGTTCCCAAATTTAGATTTCCAGTCACTACCATTACCTCGAACTTCAGGAAAGAATCACCCGAATATCCATTTGACATCTCTGCTCTAGAGTCAGGTCAAAATTAGTATGTCCAAAACAGTACTCCTGACTCTCCACTCTGCCTGCCTGCCTCCATCCTCATCTCAGCAAATTTATACCCTCCTCCACCCAACTGCTTACACCAGAAATTAGAAGTCACCCCATTCCCTCTCTTTCTCTCATGCTTCATACCCAATGGAACAAAAGTTCTTGTGGGCTCAAATTACCTCCAGAATTGACACCTTCTTTCCAAGTCTACATCCCTGCCCATGTCCCCATCACTTCTCACCTGCCTACATTATTGTAGCAGCCCCCAAACGAGTCTCTCTGCTTCTGTTCCTTCCTCACCAACGCCTGTTTTCCAAACCTCATAAACAATATGTCCTCCACAGCCCTATCCAATCCAGCCCCTGCTAATTTCTCAGCACTCATCTTGTACTTCTCCCATCAGTTGCTTCATTCCCTACCAGCTGGCCGGCAGCCCCTCAAACAGGCGGAATTCATTACTGCCTCAGAGTCTTTGCATAGGTCTTGCCTTTTGAATAGAAATCACTTTCCCCGGAGCTGTACAAGGCTTGTTCTATCTTTGTACAAGGCTCAGATGTCATCTCCACAAGGCATTTCCAGACCACTTGACCTATATCAGTCCTACTGTTGTCCCCTGGCACCTTACCCTGCTGTATTGTTCCTCACTGCAATTACTACTACCTGACTTTACGTTATGCATTTATTTGTATATCTGTTTGTCTATCTGGCTCAAACTCTAAAATGTTTGCTCCAGAATGACAAAACCCTTACATATCTCATTTTCTGCTATATGCTCAGTACCCAGGACAAGTTTGGCCCACAGTGGATAAGCAACAAAAGTTGGTGGAATTAATGATTTTAGAGGTGACAGAACTGAAGCATAAGGAAAGTTAATTGCCCAAGGTCACAGCTACTTTATTCAAGAAACATTTACTGAGGACGTATATACCACACCAGGTGCTTGGACCTAGATATACACATTGATAAGGAAGATCAGATCCTGTCCTCATGGATTTTACATGTCAAAAAAGCTCAGATCACAGGTCTCATGGTCTACTGTTTTTTCTAGTACAAACACTTTTTTGAAACTTTAAAAAAGTCCTTTGGAAGAACCGAACAAAGCTAGACTACAACATTCCTTAGCAATTCAATTATAACCAGGTGTCCCCTGGATGCTTATTAATAACCGCATTTTTTCCTTTTTTTTTTTAAATTGAGGTATAATTCTCATACATTATATTGGCTTAAAGTATACAAAATAATGATTCAATACTTGTATATATTGTGACACAATCACTAACAGGTTTAGTTAACATTCATCACAATATATAGTTACAGAACTTTTCTTGGTGCTGAGAACTTTAAAGCTTTACCCCCTCACAGCAACTTTCCAATACAACTATGTTTGTTTTCTTTTAGATATACTTACTTAGCCTAGGTGAGCCTCATATACCTTTCACAGCATCATTTGTAAGATAGTCTTAAGTATTTTATACCGTGCCTTTAATTTCCTAATAAAACAAAGTACCAAATTCAACATTTCTCACTTTGGTGATCTAATTTAAACAAGAAACGAATTTTAAAGAAAATTAATGAAGCCTATAATTGGGCTGAGTATATAAAATATAAAGTGATTTTTAAAATATTTTAAATCATTTAGTACCAATTAAAATTACTAATTGTGAAACATGCCATTTCAGAAAATAGAATGAAAACAGTACATGGGAAAAAGAATATCCAAGCTTCAGATATATATTTTTTAAGTGGTATTAAATAGTACATCATATATTGCTCATTAGGAGAGAGATGTGGTCAAATTTAGAGTTCTGAGTACTGGCCAGTTTTTGCTCAGCATCCCACCTACTGGACTTTCAAAAGCAGCCTAGCCATACACTACAGGACATCGGACACTTCCTTCCTCAGCCAAAATACAAGTAATTTTTTTAGCCTTGTCCAAGTATGTGCAGATATGATAGTTTTTTTCATTTTTAAAGAAAATATAATTTTTAAAAAGTAGATTTTAGGGTTACCCAGAATTTAATTAAACAGGCCCACCTATATAAAATATATGTAGAATGAACAAAGAGTTCCTTCAGGTATTCTTCTATTTCTTCTTAATATATTTCCTCTTAATCTGTGATGAGATTATTTATCTGCTTTTTCCATTACTACTCTTAACAGTCTATTAGACTATTCAAAATACATATACCTGTAGCATTATTTTTCCCTTATTTGACATTGCCTTTCTAATACATCATAGATCTAAATTTTGCTAATTACCCTGTTATAAAATATTAAATATCAGAGGTAAATTATTATGAATAGATACTAAACTGTTAAAATAATTTCCAATGACTATATCAATTCAACTCTTAAGAGTATGGAAAAAAAATAGATGAAGCTATATGAAGTAACAGCTTACAGATATGATTAGATTTATGGCTTCATTAAAAAAATTAAAATTTCTATTTATTGAAATCTCAGATTTACAAACTATAAAACTGGGATTCCACAGGAATTCCATGAGTAAAATAACTTGAATTCCATCAAAATACCAATGGGATTCTTTTTAAATTCATTCAGAAAAATACATGAGAATTGCTACAAAAATATTTTAGAATGTAATAAATGGAGATTTGCCTTCCAGGTACTAAAAGGTATTACAAATGTATAAAAATTAAAACAATTGGTGGAAGAAAAAAACAGGACAAACCATGTAAAATTAAAGTGTCCTGAAGCATACATACTTAGAAGTATTATACAGAAGAAATCATTATATAATAAAAGTGGTTTCACAAATCATGGAAAGAACAAACAAGACACAGAGTGTAAGAAAATTCAGAATAATTCTGAATAAACTTTATATTACATGAATTTATGAATTAAATTTCAGATGGATTTAAGAGTTAAAAGAAATAAACCAGAAAAAATATAGATCAATATTTATAAGATTACCAGATGGGTAAGAAACAAAGGCAGAAACAAAATGAAAGAACTCACCAAAAGAAAAAGCAGTAACACTGGACATGCCTAAAATTATCACAGATGAGGCAAAATTATTATTTGTAGGTAAACATATTTTATACCTTGGAAGCCACAAATGCATTAAAAATTATTAAAATTAATAGAAGACATTAGTAAGGTGGCTAGTTACAAAATCATATAAAATCAATCCTATTTCAAAAAAAAGATTATAAAAATAGGACAAAAGAAATCCCGTTTTCAATAACACACACATACACGCACACACAAAGATAACATACCGCAGGATAGATTTTACGTATGTGTTTAGATGCATGCAACTTTTCTTTTATGCTAACAATGTACAGTTTTTGTTTTCTCCATTTAGGTCCTGCATACCTCTTATTAAGTTTTATTCCTAAGTGTTTTCATTTTTTTTGTACCTTTGGTAAATGGAATACATTCTTCAGTGAACAGAGGAAGATACAGAGAGGGTCTTTCCTCAGCCATCCATCCTCCATCCTCCTATCTCCCTTAGCAGAAGAGTCATGCTTTGATAAGTTTGTTTATAGCCAGCTCAGAAGAGCAGAAACTATACCTTCCACAGTTCAGAGATATGCCTCTGCCCAAGAAACACTAAAAGCCAGGTCTGTATTCTTGTTAAGTGAAGAAAAACCATGACTGGAGAAAAACAACAATAACTCATAGGGACAATGTAACCTAGGGAGGAAAGATACACTTTTAAGAAAATGTGGCTCCCACTGAAATTCTCTGAAGAGAATTTTAATGCAAACCAATTAGATTTGAACAGGAAACAAAAAAGCTCTCTGGAACTAAAAACATGATTTCAAATTTTAAAATTGAATAGAAAAAAAAAAACAGTAACAGGAGATAGTCACACCTGAGAACTCAATATTCTGGAAGTTCAAGAACAATCTTACAACAAAAAGCAAAATAGGACATGAGGCAGCTGAGAGAAAAATGAAACAAAGATCAATTTAGAAGCACTAACAGCTGACTAACAGAAGTTCCAGAAGGAGAAAAGGAAAAAAAAAGAAAGAGGTAAACAAGTAACAGAAGATAATTTCTCAATTTCTAAGAAACGAATATTTAGTACAGGTGACACGGTTTTTGAAGTAAGATTTTCTCAGTGTAGGAAGTATATATAACACTTTCATTTACATAATGGCACAAATTCCTCATATTGTTGGAAAGTGGAAAGAGTTTTGCATTCTCGCTTCTTTGGTGTAGCTCTGTTTTACGAACAAAAGTTAATTTTCCTGATCTCATCGAATATCTCTTTTTCCCAACACGCTGATTTGCCCCTTAAAGTCCTCCTTCCCCTACTTGTAACCCTTGTCATTTGGATAGGGCTCACCTCACCCCTCAGCTCAAGGGCTGGGCAAATGACTCAATCTAGCAAATCAGAGTGTTACCTTATAGTTCAGATCAATAAAATCAATCATAAACCTTTGTTGGAATTGCTTCTAATTCTGTCCCCCTAGGCATTTGGATTGAGCACTCAGATCTAGATGTATATGAAACTATTCTAATTCCTGGAATTATAAATTATGTGAGTCAATACATTTCCTTTTTTTCTCCTTACGCCAGTGGTTCTCAGACTTCAGAGTATAACAAGATCACCTGGTGGGTTTTTTGAAAACAAAATAAGACAGATTGCTGGGATCCATATCCCAGGAGAAGTCTGGATGAGGCCTGAGAATCTGCAATGCTAACAAGATCCCGTGTGATGCTGACACTGCTCCAGGGGCCGTGCTTGAGAACAACTGCCTTAAGCCATTATGAGTTGGTTCACATTTCTTATACCTGAAAGATTAGGGACCACTATTATCTCCAGTCAGATGAAAAACAATAACCCTTGGAGCAAAATTTAAACTGAAATTTTAAATTATCTAGAAAATAATGAAAATAAGTAGAAATTCATACCAAAACCTGTATGACAATAGTTTTTCTTAAAGGAAAAGGTCTAAAATCCTTATGACTTATAAAAACAAAGACTGGAAATATGCTAAATATTCAACTTAGGAAAATAGAGAAATATAACCAAATTAACAAAAACAGAGGACTTGATACAGGTAAGATCTGAAAGTTTAAAAAAAAATAGAAAACAACAAAAGCAGCGGAAAACATACATAATATTAAAGCTAATTATTTGAAAAGCCTAATAATCCATGAGAAACCTAAATAGGAAGAAGGAGAGAAAAGAGAAATGTAAATGCTAGGGATTGTTAAAGTTCACTTGCACATATGGAAGAAACTAAAAGAATATGAGAATCTTATTGCCAGTTTAGAAACAAGAAATCTAAAGGAAGTAAATGATTTCCCAGCAAAATACACCAAATATGACCTAACAAGACGCAGAAAAACCTAATAGATGAGATAAGTCTCTGGAAATATACAAAAGGCAAAGGGCTTAGATGTTCTGTAGCTTAGTTCTATCATCCCCTTTCGAAGCTGTGGGTTCCAAATTATTTTGATGATGCATACTTATTAGTAAAACACTTTTTTAAGGTTTCATTTATTCATTTATTTGAGAGAGCAAGAACTAGACAGAGAGAGAGAGCAAGCAAACACCAGTGGGGATGGGGGGAGAGACAGAGGGAGAGGCAGGTTCCTTGGTGAGCAGAGAGCGTAACGTGGGGCTTTATCCCAGGACACTGGGATCATGACCAGAGCTGAAAGCAGACGCTTAACCAACTGAGCTACCCAGGTATCCTTCAGTAAAACATTTTTTAACACCCATCCCAATATATGCTTATTTGTTTGTATTTATAAATTAGATATGCACTAGTATACACTACAAAACAACAAAAAAGTAAATAAATATAAAAACAGGTTGCGGTTTTTTTCACATATAAAGAAACTGAATCTATTATTTTGGAGTGTAGACTTTCCACTTAGGAGTTCATTATTTTAATTGTTATGCTTATTACATTATTCTATAACAGAGAAAGAGACAGAAAACTACCTAATATATAAAGCTAGAATAACCCTACTAAAAAAACATGATGCAGAAAACACATTAAAAAGTCCAAGTATGTGTATGGCCAATAAAATTATGAAACTAAATACATCAGAGCACATCATGACTAAGAAGGGTTTTGACACTCCCAAACCTCCCCAGCATATGAGAATCGTTCAACTTCATAACATCTACAGATATAATTCATTTTATCAATAAAATAAAGTTGAAAAATACAAATTATGTCAATAGATGCTTAAGACTTTTGATATAGTCCAGCAGCCATCCACAATAACTCTGAGGAAGAAGGAAGCAATTAAACATGATGATTATTTACTGAAAAGCAATAGCAAACAGATTACATTTGAAATATTAAAGCCATTTTCATTAAATTAGAAGACGGGATGCTTGCTGACATCAGCATTATTCAACATAGTTTAGGAAATTCTAGTCCATTCTATAAGAAAAGAAAATGAAATAATAGATATAAGTATTTTAGAAGAGTCAAAGCTATGAATCCTCCATACCTATAACTTTTCTTTATAGTAGCAAGAATTAGCTAAAGCTAAAGGAAAAAAATTCATTTATAATAGCACCCAAAATTATAAGAATGTGTTAAAAAAAGGAAGGTATGGAATGCTACTGAAGGACACAAAATAACTTGAAAAAAATGGTCCAACACAGTTTATATGTTCCTCCTATTCCCTTCCTTGCCTCCCTAGAGTAAGCACTATTGTGAACTAGGGTTTATCATGTTTTTATATTTTTACCACACATAGAAGATCTTTAGTATCATTGGTAGTTTTCAAAAATTAGTAAAGATGAAATAATATTGCATGGACCACTCTGCAGCTTGCTTTATTATTCAACAGTATAGTAGGCTTTTTTTTTTTTTAAGTTATCCAGATTGATAAAGGAATTCAAATTTGTTTTAACTGTCCTAAGAATATGCTATAATTTAACCATTCTTTTGTTAATAGACACTTAGGTTGTTTCCATTTTTTTTGCTATTACAAATGATGTAAGAAAAAAATAAACATTTTTGTAAAATTTTCTTTGTGTACATGTGCCCATGACCCACACTGAGAAAACATTTTGCATTACAGTTTCAATACTCAAACACACACACATACACACACACAGCATAACCCAAAAAGTTTATGAAATAATTACTCTTACTACATGAAATGCATTCCAAGGATTTTTATTCTGTAATCTTTCATTAAAAAATAATAATGCTGGTTATAATCCACCAAGTTAACATAAAGAACTAGTGGGCACCAACCCACAGTTCGAAAATTAATGTCCTAAGAAATCCACCTGGAAGTGGAACACAGGAAACACAAACAATTTTGATTCTACCAGATATTGCCAGTTTGCTCTTTAGAGTATTGTATTGGGGCACCTGGGTAGCTCAGATCGTCCAGCATCTGGCTTGGGCTCAGTTTGTGATGAGGGGGAGTCTGCAGCTTGGTGTGGGAGGAGGTCTGCTTCTCTCTCTCTACCACCCTCCCACCCCATGCTCTCTCTCTCTCTCTCTTTCTCTCAAATGAATAATAAAATCCTAAAATAAAGTGTTATATCAAGTCCCACCAGTATTATATAACATTCTTCACAATATTGTCAGACTTTGAAATTTCTGCTTAATTTAATGCGAGCAAAGAGATATCCCATTTAAATTAGTAATGCTAAGCATCTTTTTGTCCAGTGAATATATTCCTCTTTCATAAATTACTGTATATTGGTTCATTTCCTATTGGGTTTTTACTTCTTTTTTATTTGTAGTCCTTTATATATTTTGGATATTAAATTCCTTATCAACAACATGCACTGCAAATATCTTTCCCACTCTATTTTCTAACTTTGTTTATATTGCTGATGCTGGATTTTAGCATGTCAATTTGGCTAAGGCTGGTAACTATGTTTCTTAGAATCTCTTTCTCCCTAAGCACGCTGGGTTGGAGTTAGCCAAAAGAGAAATTTGTATAAGACCTGGAAGGCAAAAATGAAGCAGAAGCCATTATTCTTGGAGGGTCACCGTGGTCAGACATCTGCAAACACAGAGAGGCTGCAACTACAGAGACAGCTATTTCCATAGGTTTTCCCAGAGGCTCCCTTTGCAACACCAGATGTGCTTGGCTTTTTAGAATTCCCTACAAGGTCTGGTTCGTCTGTCTACTACAGGGTTTGTGCAAAATGGTTAGTCGCTATTTCTCTAATTCACTGACTCCTCCCTTCTCTAGCAACTTCCATATTTGCTTAAGATCTAAATCCCCCAGGGGCACTTGGGTGGCTCAGTTGGCTGAGCGTCCAGCTGAGTGACTAACTCTTGATTTAGGCTCAGGTCATGATCTCGGGGTCCTTAAGACTGAGCCCTGCGCTGGGCTCCATGCTCAGCGTGGAGTCTGCTTACTTGAGGTTCGCTCTCTCCCTTTCCCTTTGCCTATCCCCCACTCACTTGCATGCTCTCTCTCTCTCAAATAAAATCTTTTAAAAAAAAAAAGGACTATTAAGATCTAAATCTCCAATTTTTATAATACTTAGAGTTCTATCTTCCTGAATGAAACCTTTGCCAGGTATAAGTTATACATTCTGAAGTAGTTAATTTAATCTTACATCTTATGGTTTGTGCTTTCTATATCTGGTTTAAAATTATTTTTTGCCCAGACCTAAGAGCATAATGATACTCTCCTATATTTCCTTCTAATAGAGCTGTAAAGTTTTGCCTTATACTTTTAGGTCTTTAAATATGGTATGAGGTAGGGGTCCACTTTCATTCTTTCTCTATAGACAGGTATATTCCCAGGACCATTAATAATATTTTTATTATTTTCCAAGATCTGAAATGCCATCTCTGCCATGTATTAAGATTTTTTTTTAAGATTATTTATTTGAGAGAGAGAAAGAACAAGCAGTGGGTAGAGGTAGAGGCCGAGAGAGAGAGAGAGAGAGAGAGAAAGAGAAAGAGAAGCAGACTCCCTGCTGAGCAGGAAGCCAGCTGCGGAACTGCCATGTATCAAGATTTATATATATTCTCTTAAGGTCTATTTGTCTTTCACTGGGCCATTGCATCACTTAATTACATATTGTTACCTAGTTGCATAACAAATATTGATATCTGGTAGAAAGAGTGCTCACACTTTGGTTCTCGTCTACAAAACTGTGGGGTTACTATTGGCGCTATAAACTTCCAAATCAATTTTAGAATCAAGCTTACTGGAACTCTGAATGGAATTACATTGAATTTGTAGATTAATTTATGGTGAATTACCTTTTTAAAATATTGAGCCTTGACATTCATTATTTTGTTAAATATATCTTTCTCCATTAATTTGGATCTTTTATATCTCTCAATATGTTTATCATTTTCTTCCACAGTTTTGTTAGATTTATTCCTAGGTACAGTGTGTTATGGTTAGTGTTCCAGTTGTAAAATAAAACTTTTTTTGAAATTACAGTGATTTCCTGGAGTATAGAACTGTTTTGACATTGCTGATACTCAATTGTTTCTTTTTCTGATATTCAGTTGTTCTTAGTTCAATTTTCTTGTACTGAACTTAAAACTAGCAATGTTGTTAAATTACTTTATTTATTCCAACTATTCTGCTAATTTTCCTGTAGATTACTATGGATATAAAATCCCGTTGCTATGTATAACAAAGCATTTCATTTCTTCTTTTTCAATCCTTAGATTTTCAATTTTGTTTACTTTTCTTATTGCATCAGTAGTACCTCCAGTTCCAGTATTCTCAATAATAAACCCAAAAAAGGACTCTAAATGGGCTACTAAAACTGAGAGGACTAAAAGCAAATGCTTAAATCAGGGAACACAGTCTTGAGTCAGCCAAGTAGGAAAAAGCAGGAACTGACTTAATAGCAGTTTCATACAATGGTCCTGTTAAAAAACTGCTATCCAGATAAGCTTTTGTTTGTGACGGTGCAGAATGGCTAATGAGGAGGCAGGCTCTGTATGAAGAGCCCAGGTTCAAATTGAGCTCCTCTAACTATGACCATATCCTGCTTTCCCAATTAATGAGAAGAGTTTAAAAATTCAGCTGTCCTTGTATACGACTTTTGAAAGACAGAGTTTAACAAATAATTATAAAAATTGTAGATGGTATTTTTAGCCTTCATGGAAGGGCTAAGTAAAATTTTTTGCATTTCTAGGGATTCTTAACATTTTCTATAGCCACTAAGAGTCAACACAAACTCTCCCAAAAGAAAGGAAAACACCTGGGTTTTGTTCCTTATTAACTCCTATATTTAAAATAAGCATACAACAGACAAGACTAAACTTAAAAATTTTAGAGGCCAAAATTCTTGAATTCTTGTTTGACTTGAGATTTTCTTTTAAGAAAAGATGATGGCAAGAGCATTTTTCCTTTACAAAACATCTTCTAAATTAAATATTTATTCTCTGCTTATGCAGAGTGCAAAGGATTTACACTTTAAAAACCGTCCTTCATTATGTGAAAATGTATATGTTAAAAACATTACTTTATATAAAAGCTTATTATGAATCTGATTTTACTAAAATAGAACCTGATTTACTAAATTACTACTTTTTACTGGTAAGTGCAAGCAGATTAAAATTTATACATTATAAATTATAATATAAATAAGGTAATCCTATTTATACCAATAAAAGAAAATCTCATTGTACTATGAGTACAGTTCAAGTCATAACTCTCAATCTGTTCATTTTAACCAAATTTCAAAAAATTAAAATTCGTGTATAAATTTGAAAGAATCTTTGCATAGGCTCTTCAGATTCATCAGAACAAAATTTGACCTGTACTTCCTTATTAATGGAGAATAAAGAAAGGCTAGCTCAAAGCTGCTAACAACTTTGTAATTCCCTGGATTGTTCCTTGGGCTTGGGGCTTAGGACCAGTATTTCAGTGGAGGGATTTAGCAGTGTAAAGAATGGAAATTTTTGGTTGATTAGTCTCCATCTTAATCAGTTTTTATTGGGTTCACACAGAAACACAATGGATACCACAGTGGATATATAAACTTGATGATTTATGTTTTACAAATTTAAAAGTGATACTCTGAACAATGTCATATGTTCATTAAATATATAGAGTATTAAAGGTTAAATTAATTTCCTTTTTTGAAAAGATCTCCAAATTTTGAACTATTAGACAATTCTCATAATGAACCATACTATGAATATTTGATCTCACTTTCACCAGGACCATAGTTTAAAGGAAGAAAATCATATAAAGTTACTTATTAAACCCACAATTTCTAGGGGCGCCTGGGTGGCTGAGACAGTTAAGTGTCTGCCTTCAGCTCAGGTCATGATCCCAGGATCCTAGGATCAAGCCCTGCATGGGGCTCCCTGCTTTGTGGAGAGCCTGCTTGTCCCTCTCCCTCTGCTGTCCCCCCTGCTTGTGCTTGTACTTTCTCTCCATCAAATAAGTAAAATCTTTTAAAATAAATAAATAAACCCACAATTTCTACTTGAAATGTCATTAGAGTTGCTTCTGGAACATTTTTTTCTGCATTACTTTACTATTTATTATGCTTAGAATAAAACAGCAATCAAAATCAACCTAAAATTGTGATGATTTGCCACTTGGCTTCTGCCCACTCTCATCAGGCATCTGGGGAGACCTATGCAGCGCCAAAGGAAGCTCAGCCCCACACAATGTCTTGTGCAGGGTGATGAGAATGGCACATTGTCTGCCCAGTCTGAACAGAGGTCACAGCAGGGAGAGCATCTGCTAAGATAATGTGAATGAAGGAAACAACTATAATTGCCTCATTAAGAGATCTCTGGCAAAATAATCACAAGAAGAAAGGACTTGGGAAACCACCCTAAAATTAAGTCTACAATAAGGAAAATTTGGGGCAGAATAAAAAATGCTTAAGAATTAAGGAAATGTGGGTATTCCATTGGTTTTACTAATGCCCTTAGTCACTATATAGATGAATGGAAACTTCGATGCAACAGTTCAGTTATTCAACTCCAGCTCTGCCAGTCATTAGTAGGAAGCAGAAGATGCAAATCCACAGCTGTCCAGGATACAAACAAATGTGAAATAAAGGGTAGTGGGGAACTGTTTACAAGGGACAAAAACTAAGTAAGATTTAAAGTTTATATTTTGCAATTGTAATAAAATATAATTAAAGGAACATCTCTAGAGGGAAAAGTAAAATATAAAAGACCAAAGTCTAAGAAAGACAAAGGAGAAATTGTCTCTACTTGACCAGTTTACGTTCTTCTATTTTCTATCACTACCATTTAAAAATACATTTTTCTTAAAAGTCAAAAGTATATAATTACAACTAAATCCTGTCACTTTCTAATTATCAGCAAATATAGGTACACACACATTTCATTCAACATTGTTGAATAAAATTATCTCATGGTAAAAGCTAAAGTAAATGTTATTCCAATTTAAATTTAACTTAAACATCCAAACTGGACACAAGACTAAAATGTACTGAAACTGACAAGTTATTTTGCATTTTCTGACATTTTGAGATTAAGCTTGGTGAACTTAATTTGTGCTATACAGTTAAAATTTATTATTAAATAGAATCTTCAATTATGTTTACTAAATTTTTCTGATTCCAACAAAAACAGTAAAATTAGCTTGTTACACCCATAAGCCAGGTTTAAAATAAGCAAACTATTTGATGACTTTGATGTTTTGCACCCAAAATGTGCTGGCTAATTTTTCCATTCCATTTACCATTCCGGTCTTTAAACTGCCTTAATCTCCTGCCCTCAGATGTTGACCTTGTAAGAATAGGGGTCATAGGTCAGAATAGACAGACCTCAAAGGATCTGGACTATCAATTCATGCCTGAGAGATTTCTCTTCCACAATAGGAACCTACTAAACAGCAAATTCCTAAATCTAATCACACAAGTATCAGGGTGAAACAGTTATTTATTGGAATTTGTTGATTTACAGTTTTCAAACATCACCAGCATCTAAAGAGCATTTTTCTTTTTCTTTTGGGAGCAGGTTCTGGGATATAATAAACATGAAAATAAAATCACTGAAGAACTTTTAATGTGAAACAGATATCTTTAATAAAATGGCATCATAAACTTAAGTAGATTTATTATTTTCAGTGATGCTATGTATGTAGATTTCAAAATGAGAAAAACATAGCACTCTAATTCCTAACTATAAAGTACCTGAAAAACTTCAAGTTATACCACAAAGATAATGAGAGAAAAGACATTACATTCTTGAGGAAGGTGGGGGAGGGGGTGGAAGAGGGTTACTTCTAGATAGTTTTGAGCTCATTTGCTCTAAAGGTAAATAAGAGCATTAAATAAATATTTTTTCTTTTTAATAAATGAAAATACAGTCTTTCAATGAGAAAAGCCTAAGCAGATTTAAAAAAAAAATCTTACGGCTTTCAAAACCCTTTTCTAAATTTAAGGAATTTGAAATAAAAAAATTAATGGCTCTGTAAAAATAACTTTACTCTCATATATCTTCACTTTTACTTTTAAACAAAAGGCAAGTTAGCTCTTGAGAATAAATTAGACATACATATTGAGATTCTGTTTATATTCACCTTGGTCTTTTTGACCATAAATTTCCATTCTAATACTACTTTAATACTGGACTATAAGGAATGTCAAATTTCAAAATCAGTTTTTAAGTCTACATGAAGAACATCTTAAAAATGACAAATTAATCTTTTCAATGTGATCAAATCAAAGGAATTTCCTACACTTCAATGTGAAAAGCAGTAATACTAAACAGAACAATTAACCTTCTTTCTAAACAAAATATATTAAAACTTCAATTCGTGAAGAAAAATCAAAAAGCTTAATCATGTGCTGTTGCAGTGATGCAAATGAAATACTGCTTGAAATGAAATGAAAGCAGTAAAACATTGGTATTATATTTTGTTATTTTAAAAATCTCAGGTCAACACTGTTGAAAGGAACTGCATTATAATGAACACACTTCTTGGATTGTGTGGTTGGGTCAAAAGACATGGAAGGTTAAGGAGAACAAAGAAAATAGTTGCTACCCTAGGAAAAATTTAGAATTAAAAAGGGGGTAATAAAAGAAACCATAAACAAAAAAAAAAAAAAAAAGAAGAAGCTTATATGTATACACCTAATAGATACATTTACCATGTATATATGCACTTCAAATGTTTTTAAAGCTTACGTGCATTTTTATTCCTTAATTATTAATGATTAAAATCATGTAATCCTCATAGAAAGATTTCCAGACCATCTGTTTCAGTCTGTATCATTTTTACTAATATAATACATTTGTTAATATAAAATAAATTTTATTACATGGAACATTTAATTCTATATTATAGTCTGACATGATTATTCCACATAAATCCTAAAAATTAATAGTGGCAAATATAATAACCATTTTACTGTCTTTTCCCACAATTTCATTCTTTAGAAGTTACTTCTTTTACTTCACAGTAAATTGTGGCTTTATAAAAAATAAAAGTTATCAAGTATAGGCCAGATTTTGAGGGGAAAAGTACAGTTTTAAATTAATAACAACCTTCATTTTATTATAAAGAGACCTTTATAGGAACCATTAAATCTCTACTCTTTTGATAATGTACATTTAAAAAAATGGCAAATATAAGTCTGAAATTATTTCATTTAGAATTTTTCAAAAACATTTTAAATGCAGAGGATTCAAAATAAGATAACCACCCTGCTACTGAGTAACTGGACACTGGTAACTGTGTAACTAAATTCAGAAGAATTTTAAGACAGAATGAAAAAAAAAATCCCACTTTCTTTTGTAAAACAGTTTATGTAAAATTAAAACAGAATCCTTAAAATTATTTTATATTTCTTGCCACAAAGACATAAATCTTCACAAAATATTATTCTATCATATATGTATACACACACACACACACATATATATATATGATTTTAGAGTTGAACAAACACTTTCTTTTGAGTGATAGAACCAATTTCATATTTTTTAAGTATGCTAATTCCATGTAATAAAAATTTTAATAGAGTTTTAATTTTTTAACCTGAAATGACAGAAATTGGATTAAACATATTATTCATGAAAAAAAATGAGCCTGGATCTAAACCTCAACCCCATACAAAAATTAACTCTAAATAGATTGTTATGTAAATGTAAAACACAAAACCATAAAACTACAAGAAGAAAACACAGGGAAAAAAATCTCTGTGTCCTGAGGTAAGCAGTAATTTCTTAAACATAACATCAAATAAACATGACACAAAATAAGAGATTGATAAATGTCCTTATCAAAATGCAAAACTTTAGCTCTGTGACAGATATTTAAGACAGTGGTAAAAATAACCCTCAAACTCAGAAAAAAAAAACAAAAACACCTGAGTCATATGTCTGACAAAGGATTAGTAGCTACAGTTTTTATAAAATGAGCTCTCAAAATGCAACAATAACAATCCAGTAAAAACAGGCAAAAGGTATGAACAGACACTTCATCAAGGAGATATAAGGATGACACAAAATGTTTAAAAATGTTAATATCAGTAGCCATACAGGAAATGAAAATTAAAACCATGGTATCACTACACATCTTTTAGAATGGTTAAAATTTTTTAAAATTCTGATAATATCAAATGCTGACAAAGATACAGAGCAGCTGGAACTCATATACTGTTGGTGGGAATTCAAAACAGTACCAACACCCTGAAAAAAAAAATTGGCGTTTTCTTATAAAGCTAAGTACACACCTATGATCAAATAATCCAACAATCCACTCCTAGATACATGAAAACTTTGTTCACAAGAAAACCTGTATACAAATGTTTGTAGAAGCTCTGTTCATAATTGTCAAACTGGAAACAAGCCAAACGTCTTCCCACAGAAGAATGGATCTACAGTGTTATACCCATTCAATGGAATACTACTAAGCAATAAAAAAGCATGAACTATTGATACACTCAAATTGGCTTTTTTCACTCAGCATAATGACTATGAAATTCATAGTCATTATGCTGAGTGAAAAAAGCCAATTTCAAAAGGTTACAAACAAACTTAAGCCCAAATTAGTAGAAGAAAAGAAATAACAACGACCAGAGTGGAAATAAATGAAATAGAAACGAAAAAGACAACAGAAAGATCAGTGAAACTAAGAGCCAGTTCTTTGAAAAGATAAATAGAAAAGACTGGCATGCCTGGGTGGCTTAGTTGGTTGAGCATCTGCCTTCGGCTCAGGTCATGATCCCAGGGTCCTGGAATCGAGTTCTGCATCAGGTACCTTGATCAGCGAGGAGCCTGCTTCTCTTTGCCTGCCACTCTCCCTGCCTGCCACCCTCCCTGCTTGTGCACTCTCTCTCTCTGACAAATAAATAAGTAAAACCTTTTAAAAAATAAAATAAAATAAAATAGAAATGCCTTTAGCTACACTTACCAAGAAAAAAGGAGAGAGGATTCAAATAAATGAAATTAGAAATAAAAGAGGAGACATTGTAACTGACGCCACAGAAATACAAAGGCTAAAACAGACTGTGAAGAACTATACACCAACAAACTGGACAACCTAGAAGAAATGGATAAATTTCTAAAAACATACAACCTATCAATACTAAATTATGAAGAAAAAAAAATCTGAGTATACCAATTATTACTAAGGAGTAATAAAGAATTTCCTAATAAGGAAAAGTCAGGGACTGTATTGCTTCACTGGTAAACTGCACCAAACATTTAAAGAAGGCTTAATATCAATCCATGTCAAAGACTTCAAAAATAAAGAAGAGAAGGGAACAGTTCCAAACTCATTTTATCAGGCTAGCATTACCCTCATACCAAAACTAGACAAGGATACTGTAAGAAAAGAAAATTACAGGTCAGTATCCCTGATAAATAGAAATTCAAAATCCTCAACAAATTATTAAAAAACTGAATCAACAATACATTAAAAGGATCATACATCATTATTAAATGGGATTTATTCCAGAATTACAAGGATGATTTAACATCTACAAATTAATAAATGTAATACATCATATTAGCAAAATAGAGAATAAAAGTCATATGATCATCTCAATAGACACAGAAGAAACATTGGACACAATTCAACATCCATTCATGAAAAAGTGGGTATAGAGGAATACACCCCAACATAATAAGGGCCATATATGACAAGTCCGCAGCTTAACATTATACAATGGTAAAAAGCTAAAAGTTTTTCTTTCAACATCTGGAACAAGACTTGCCACCTTTATTCAACATAGTACTAGAAGACCCAGCCAAAGCAGATACATAAGAAAAAAAAAAAGTCTTCTAAACTGAAAAGGAAGATATAACACTGTCTCCATTTGCAGATGACATGATACAGAAGCCTCAGAAGATCCCACCAAAACACTGTTAGAACTAGTAAACAAATTCAGTTAAGTTGGAGAATACAAAATAAATATATATAAATCATTTGGCTCCTATACACTAACAATGAACTATTGGAAAGAGAAATTAAGGAAACAGTGTCATATACAATTGCATCAAAAAGAATAATATACCTAGGAACAAATTTAACCAAGGAGGTAAATACACACTGAAAACTACAAGACATTAGTGAAAAAAAAATTATAGAAAACACAAATAAATGAAAAGCTATTCTGTGCTCATGGAAGAAATAATATTGTTAGAATGTCCATATCACCCAAGTGATCTACAGATTCAATGGAATCCCTATCAAAATTCCAATGGCAGTTTTCACAGAAATAGCATACACACATCTAAAATCTGGAAGGAACCACAAAGTCACTGAATAGTCAAAGAAACCTTGAGAAAGAACAAAGCTGGTGGCATTACATTCTGATTTCAAACTTTTGGGGTTTTTTAATTTTTATTTTTTAAAGATTTTATTTGACAGAGAGAGACACAGCAAGAGAGGGAACACAATCAGGGGGAGTGGGAGAGGGAAAAGCAGGCTTCTTCCTGGGCAGGGAGCCTGATGCAGGGATCAATCCCAGGACCCTGAGACCATGACCTGAGCCAAAGGCAGACACTTAACGACTGAGCCACCTAGGCACCCCAGATTTCAAAATTTATTATAAAAGAATAGTAACTAAACAGTATAGTACTTACATAAAAAGACTCATAGATCAATGAAACAGAACAGAAAGATCAGAAACAAACCCACACATATATGGCCAATTAATTTAGACATAGGAGCCTAGAATATACAATCAAGAAATGAAAGTCTCATCAGTAAATGGTGTTGGGAAAACTGGGCAGTCACATGTCAAAAAATAAAACTGGGGGCGCCTGGGTGGCTCAGTGGGTTAAGCCGCCGCCTTCGGCTCAGGTCATGATCCCAGGTCCTGGGTTCGAGCCCCGCATCGGGCTTTCTGCTCAGCAGGGAGCCTGCTTCCTCCTCTCTCTCTGCCTGCCTCTCTGCCTACTTGTGATTTCTCTCTGTCAAATAAATAAATAAAATCTTTAAAAATAATAAAAAAAATAAAACTGGACCACTATCCTACACTGTGCACAAAAGCCAACTCAGAATAGATTCAAGACTTGAACATGAGGGGCACCTGGGTGGCTCACTGGGTTAAGCCTCTGCCTTCAGCTCAGGTCATGATCTCAGGGTCCAGGGATCGAGCCCCAATTCAGGCTCTCTGCTCAGCAGGGAGCCTGCTCCTCCCTCTCTCTCTCTGCCTGCCTCTCTGCCTACTTGTAATCTCTCTCTCTCTGTCAAATAAATAAATAAATAAATAAATAAATAAAATAATTTTTTAAAAAAAGAACATGAGACCCGAAACCACAAAACTCCTAGAAGGAAACATAAGGTTTAAGCTCTCTGACATCAGCCTTGGCAATGATTTTTTTGGATTTGACAACAAAAGCAAAAATAAACATATCAACTAAATAAAACTAAAAAATTTCTACACAAAAGAAACCATTAACAAAATGAAAAGGCAACATATAGAATGGGAGAAAGTATTTGCAAATTAGATATCTGATGAAGGGTTAATATTCAAAATATGTAAAGAACTAATACAACTCATTAGCAAACAAACAATCTGAGTAAAAGTGGACAGAGGAACTTAACAGGTATTTTTTCAAGGAAAACATACAAATGGCCAACCAGTACATGAAAAGGTGCACAATATCACTAATCATCAGGGAAAGTCAAATCAAAAACACAATAAGACATCATTTCACACCTGGCTATTAACAAAAAAAAACAAGAAATAACAAATGTTGGCGAGGATGTGGAGAAAAGGGAACCCTTATGCACTGTTAATAGTAGGAAAGAGAGGCTACATGTACAGCAGATTCTTATCACTGCTGCTCGTTATTTTCACTTGTTATTACATTGCCCTATTTATCACAGTTTCTTTTGAACAGCTTTTTAAATATTTGTGAAGTGTGTATTGCCACCTTCCCCCTCCTGGTTCTCTGTACCCAACTGTCCCACTATTGGTGGGAATATATATTATTCAGCCAAAATGGAAAATAATATGGAGGTTTTTCAAAAAATTAAAGATAGAATTACCATACGATCCAGCAACTTCACTTCTGGGTATATATTCAAAGGAAATGAAATCATTGTCTCAAAGAGATGCCCGGCCTGCAACATGTCCTCTGCAGCATTATTTACAATAGTTAAGAAACAGAAACAAACTGGGAGTCCACCAACAAATAAATGGATGATGAAAATGTGAGATACACACACATATACACACATGAATATTAATCAGTCATTAAAAAAAGAAGGAAATTCTGTCATTTGGGACAACATGCATGGATTTTGAAAGCCTTATCCTGGGTGAAAGAAGACAAGACAGAGAAAGATAAATACTGTATTACCTTACTTATATTGGAATCTAAAGAAACCAAACTCAGAAATAGAACAGATCAGTGGTTGCCAGAGGTGGGTGTTGCGGGCTGGGTAAAACAAGTGAAGGTGATCAAAAGGTACAAACTTGCAGTCATAAGACAAGTAAGTTCTGAGGTTTAATGTACATTAATGCATGGTGACTAAAGTTAACAATACGGTATAGTATATTTGAAAGTTGTTAATTGTAAATCTTCAAAGCTCTCATCACAAGATAAAAACTGCAACTGTAAAGTGATGGGTGTTAACTAAACTTATTGTGGTAATCATTTCCCAATATATACATATATGAAATCATTACGTTGAACACATTATAGCTAATAAAACTGAGGGGGAAAATGTATAATTACACTCCTAGTTATGAAAAGACAAAATTATAGTGATATGGGTCAGTGGTAGCCAAGTGTTTTAGGTGGAGTAGGAGTAACTACAAAAAACAGAGGGGGGAAAAAGACAGAGGGTCAGGACACTGGGAGGCTCAGTTAAGAGTCTGACTCTTCATCTCAGCTCAGGTCTTGATCTCAGGGTTGTGAGTTCAAGCCCTATGCTGAGCTCCACACTAGGCATGGTGTGGAAAAAAGGGAAATTTGGGAGGTGAGAGAATGTTCTGAATCCAGATTATGATGGTAACTACATGAACACATGTGTGAAAATTCATAGAACTGTGCACCAAAAGAAAAAAGTCAATTTTACTATATCACAATTTAAAAAATAAAATAAAAACAACTCTCTAAGCAAACAAAATATCCAGAAATATATCAATGCTTACTTTTTAAAATAGAAATTAATAGGAATTCTAGCTTTCTAATACTTTAGCAAACCAAAGCAATTATTTAATATCATTATTTAAAAATTTTGTAGGTTATGAGTTTGAAAATATCTTATGTCTATAAGTAAAGAAGTACTCAAAAACTGATGAGGACATGTCAAAAGGACACAGAAGGGGGGATGGGATAACTGGGTGATGGATATTAAGGAGGGCACGTGCTGTGATGAGCACTGGGTGTTATCCACAACTAATGAATCGTTGAACACTACATCAAAAATTAATGATGTATTATATGCTAACTGAACATACTAAAAAAAAATTAAAATTTTAAAAATAAATAAATAAATGACATAGAAACCAGCTGGAAGGGTCTCTTAGTGACAGAATCTAAAAAAAAACTGAGCATTAAATATTGTAATTTATTGAAAGAAACAGAAACTCATGATCTGTATTGGGACAATAAATAAGTGAAAAAATGGAAAGTCTGATAAAGAATGGGATATTTAAATAACCTCAAAGTGTCTCATCACAAATTGCTAATTAATTATGAAAAGAAAATGTAGCGGGAAAAATCAAAATCTTCTGCCATCTGATCGGATACAAGAGAAGAATGCAGCATCACTTCCATGACATTCTCGTCAAAGAGGACAATCTCAATCTAATCATAAGGAACTACTAGACAAACTCAGGCTGTGATCTGATTCATCCTGGTGTTTTTCCACTCGTCCCTCTAACCCTAATACCGCCTGTAAACTAAAAGTCAGATTGAAAGGATTTTGTTAGGTTCAAGATACACATTTTTGCATAATACTTCCAATTTAAGGAAACATAAGTGTTGGAGAAACAACTTTATGGCACATTCTATAAAACAGTTGGCCTAATCTCTTTAACAAGTTAGTGTCATAGAATTCCTTCCTAAAAAGGATGTGTGTGTGTGTGTGTGTGTGTGTAGGTGTGTGTGTGCACATGTACGCGTGTGTGTAGGGAAGGGGTGTTCTAGATTACAAGAGACTTAAGAGAGATAAAACTAGGGGTGCCTGGGTGGCTGAGTTGGTTGAACAATGGACTGTTGGTTTCCGCTCCGGTCATGATTTTGGGGTCATTGAATCATGCCCCATGTCAGGCTTGGCAGGGAGTCTGCTTGAGATTCTCCCCTCCCACTGCCACTTCCCTCTCTAAAATAAATAAGTAAAATCTTTTTTAAAAAAGACATATAACTAACTGAAAGCCATGTTCCTTAACTGCATTCTGATTTGAAAAAAGCAGCCAAAAAGATAAGTTTTGGACAAATGGGGATTTTTTTTTAAGACTTTATCTATTTATTTGAGACAGAGAGAGATCACAAGTAGGCAGAGAGGTGGCAGAGAGAGAGGGGGAAGCGGGCTCCCTGCTGAGCAGAGACCCCGATGCGGGGCCCAATCCCAGGACCTTGAGATCACGACCTGAGCCGAAGGCAGAGGCTTTAACCCACTGAGCCACCCAGGGGCCCAAATGAGGAATTTTAAAAATGGATCAGGTATTGCATGTTACTTAAAAAAAAAAAAAAGATTTTATTTATTTGATAGAGAGAGACACAGTGAGAGAGGGAACACAAGCAGGGGGAGTGGGAGAGGGAGAAGCAGGCTTACCGATGGGCAGGGAGTTCAATGTGGGGCTGGATCCCAGGACGCTGGGATTATGACCAGAGGCACCCAGGTACCACAGATATTAGATGCTATTAAGGAAGTACCATTTTGATGGATGATGAGGGATGATATTACATCTTTATGCACCTATAATATACTTTAAAACTTTAAAAAAATTCCCAAAATGTTTACAATTACTGCATTATAGATGTGGGTATATATGGGTGATGACCATACCACTTTTTCAACTTTTTTGTATTCTGAAAATTTTCATAATAAAAAGTAAAGTGGAGGGCAACTGGCTGGGTCAGTCAACAGAGCATGTGGCTCTTGATCTCAGGGTTCTGAGTTTGAGGCCCACATTGGGGGTAAAGTTTACATAAAAAAAGAAAAAATTAAATGGGGCACCTGGTTAGCTCAGTCAGTAGAACATGAGACTCTCAATCTCAGGGTTGAATTCAAGGCCCACATTGTGCATAGAGCCCACTTATAATTTTTAAAAACTAAGAAATTAAAAAGTAAAATGGAAGGAAATAGAAGCATCACACAAAATATTCAGAAAAAAACAGTGTAACAAAAATTAATCCAAGAACTGTTCCTTTAAAGATTTTTTTTTTTTCATTTATTTGACAGACAGATCACAAGTAGGCAGAGAGGCAGGCAGAGAGAGAGAGGAGGAGGAGGCAGGCTCCCTGCTGAGCAGAGAGCCCGATGCGGGACTCGATCCCAGGACCCTGAGATCATGACCTGAGCCGAAGGCAGAGGATTCAACCACTGAGCCACCCAGGCGCCCAAGAACTGTTCCTTCAAAACAAAATAAAAAATTCAAGGAAAAATGTAACAAAAATAGATAATGGGAAGTAACTAGAAAATCTAGACTATTTTAAGATCTTTGAGGATATTTTACATAACTAAGCAAATAAACATGAAAATCTGGATCAAAGCACAATTTTATTCTCTTTATTAAGGCTTTCTCCAGAAGCAGACATAGTTAATAACCATAGAAGAAGGCAAGAAAGTTACAAAAGATCTCTGAAGTCTTTTGAGCATTTAGGGCGCAAATCAGTGCATTGGAGACTGTTCTAAACATCAGTTAACACTGCCCCTACTGCTCTCTCATTGTTTCAGTTTCTACGCAGGGGTCTGTGCTTATTTGATTATTTTATTGCAGCCTTTGTCACTTTACAAAAAGGGTAGAATGCTAATCCTAGTGACAAAAACTATAAACATCTTGAACTATGCAGTTGGAAATTGTAAGATACCAAATTGTGTAAAAGCCTTCATCACAGTAAGACACACAACAAACACAAGCAGTTATTCACCCTCTGGTCACCACTAACTTCTACCCTCTCGTTCTTTCTAGCGCCCCAACTGCAGCAATTCTAGAACCCCATCTGTAACCCACCCACCATGAGCCTGCCACCTAGTTTATACTATATAATCCATCATTACAACTGCTCCCTTGCATACATTGTCAGTGCCTTTGCTTCTCTCCCTTTGTTATTCTCAACTAGGAAAGCCCCAACTCTAATTATATCCATCTCTGTGCCTATTCCACTGCTGTAGCCACAAAGTCACCAGTGGCTGGAGAAAGAACACAATCATACCAACCGACATTACTTTAAACTCATGTCCACTTATCTTCAGTGGGTTTTTGGTATAGCCTGGAATTCTACCTTTTCTCCATAATGCCTTCACTCTTTTAATTTCTTATTTCAGATTTTTAAAAAAAGTACTTATGTATTTATTGAGAGAGAGAGAGAGAGAGAGAGAGAGAGAGAGAGAGAGAATGTGTGCACTTGATTTGGGGGAGAGGCAGAGGAAGAGAATCTTTAAGCAGACTCCCCACTGAGCGTGGAGCCTGACATGGGGCTTGATCGTACAACCCATGAGGTCATGACCTGAGCCAAAACCAAGAGTCAGACATTTAACCGACTGAGCCACCCAGGAGCCCCTTGATTTCCTATTTCATACATTCTCTCTTTTTAAATCTCCAAACCTCCTTTCCTAAGCAAAGAAAACACTCCAGCAACCGTCTTCCTCTTTCCTGCATGCTCAGTCTTCCCTTTCCACTGGACACATAAGCAGGTTATACATTCTTTGCCTCAGCTACTGCTTCATTTTTCTGCTCTCATTTAGAGGAAAACTCAAAAAATTGTCTATACTTGCTGTCTCCACTTCCTCTCCTTTCTTTCTGTTGAAAACAACCCACTTAGACTTTCATTCTCAACAGTCCACTGAATCTGAGCTTGTCAACTTCACTGGTGACTTCCTTGTTGCTAAATGCTCAAGTCTTGGTGGTCATCTTAATCATTTCACCATCAGCACCATTCCAACACTGGAGACCCCTTCCTTCTTGAAATACTTCTTTCCTTGACTTCTCAGACAAAATCCTCTTGATTTTCCTATTTCCCTTTTTCTAACATAATGCCCTTTACTATTCCTCCTACTTTTCCTAATCTCTAAGTGCTGGAGTGCCCTTGGGCTGAGTTGTCTTCTCTTTTCCATGTATACTCCCTTTGACGGTGATCTCATTCAATCTTAAGGCTGTAAATATCTTTCTGCTGATTACCACCAAGTTTTTGTCTATAGCCCTGGAATTCCATACTCATGTATCCATTTGCCATATCTATTTTCCCATTTGGATATCTACTATAAATCTCTAGCTTATACATATCTGAGACCATACTTCTCATTTCCTGCTCCTTCCCTAATCTTCCCTGTCTTGGTAAATGATCCCTCCATCCTTCTGATTGCTCAGGCCAAACAAACCTTGGAGTCATCCTGAATATTCACTTTCTCTCACGGTCCACATCTGATCCAACAGTAAATCCTGTTGTCTCTACTTTCACAATGTCAGGATTTTTGTTCCTCACCTCTACTGCTACCATCCCAAACTGAACCACCATTATCTCTTTTCTGCATTAATGAAACTGTCTCAGAATTGAGTTAAATTATAGGACATCCAGCTGGGGTTACGGAGGACTGCTTAGTGTGGGGGTAAAATCTCCACACATTTGGTGTCAGAAACCAAGTGCTACGTAAAAGTAAAGGAGATACACAAGAGAAGAACAATAGGGAAGAACAGGGTTTTTCACAGTGGGAAAGAAGAAAACAGAGTTCTTTCCTAAATAGAAAACTTCCATATCAATCACAGCAAATGAACACCTTGATAGAAACATGAGCAAAAGACAAGAAACATATATTTCATAGAAGAAAAAAATGAAAATTGACATAAAATTATATTTAACCTCTAATCAAAGGATGCAAAGGAAAAAAATGAGCTGTATCTCTTAACCTATTTGAGAGAAAGAGAGACAAAGTGTGTGCACGAGCAGGGGGAAAGGCAAAGGGAAAGGGAAAGAGAGAATCTCCAGCAAAATCCCCACGAGCACACAGCCTAATAAGAGGCTCAATCCCTGACCCCGACCAAAGTCAAGAGTTGGATGCCCAATCAACTGAGTCACCCAAGTGCTCTGGAAAAGATTTTTTAAATGACATCATACAGGGTCACCTGGCTAGCTCAGCTGGTAGAGCATGTGACTCTTGATCTCAGGGTTCAGAGTTCAAGCCCCATATTGGGCATGGAGACCACTTTAAAAAAAATTCGGGGGAGTCTGGTTGGCTCAGTCAGTTAAGCATTGGTCTTTGGCTCAGGTCATGATCTCAGCATCCTGGGATTAAGCCCCACAGGCAGGCAGTCCAGGCTCTCTGCTCAGCAGAAAGTCTGCTGCTTCTTCTTCTCCCTCTGTCTTTCTCCACTGCTCATGATTTTTCTCTCTCTCAAATAAATAAAATCTTAAAAAATAAAATAAATTGAAAAAAAAAAAAAAAACATTCAAAATGTATATTTAAGGGGAGCCTGGCTGGCTCAGTTGGTAGAGCACGTGACTCTTGATTTTGGGATTCTAAGTTCGAACCCTATATTGAATGCAGAGATTACTTAAAAAAAATAATAAAAATCTTAAAAATAAAATAAAATTACATCATTCAATGAACAGTCTCATTTTTTAAGGGGTTGTATATTGGCCCTAATCATTTCTGGAGAATAGTTTGGAAATAGATAGGAAAAAATTTTAAATGCATTGTTTTTGATCTAAATTTTTCAGTATTTATTCCAAGGATATAATCAGACAATTTTTCAAAAATGTACACATATGGATTCCACTCTGGTACTACTGATAATGTTAAAACATTCAAAATAGCCTAAATTTAACAAATTACTTTAACCTTGTTTAAATTCTGGTGCATTCAAAAAATAAATTCTGATATATTCACACAGTGGGAATTTATGCAGGTGCTAATGACCACTATGAAATGTTCCTTGATCTACTGTTAAGTGAAAAAAAAAAATGCAAGTTTCAAAAATACTCCATATATATTATGATTCCCACCTTAGTTAGGATTCCAAGTGATTTTTTTCCTGATTTTTTATAATTTTTATATTGCTCGAATTTTTTATGTACCAGTTATCTTTTAAAAACAGACAAAATAATAAAGGTATTTTCATTTTAAAAAACAGGTGACGGAGCACCTGGGTGGCTCAGTGGGTTAAAGCCTCTGCCTTCGGCTCAGGTCATGATCTCAGGGTCCTGGGATCGAGCCCCATATCGGGCTCTATGCTCAGCGGGGAACCTGCTTCCCTCTCTCTCTGCCTGCCTGTCTACTTGTGATCTCTCTCTCTGTCAAATAAATAAATTAAATCTTTAAAATAAAATAAAATAAAATAAAAAGCAGGTGAGGTGTTAGTAAGTCCAAGCACTGTCTGTTGAGAACCTTGACTCCTCATTTGTGATCTCAGAACAGTCTGGTGAAAATAGTGCAGAGTTCAAACTGTAAGATAGGCTATATTCTTTTTTTTTTTTAAGATTTTATTTATTAATTTGTAAGAGAGAGAAAGAGAGAGCACAAGCAGGAGGGTAGCAGGCAGAGGGAGAAGCAGGTTCCCCTCTGAGCAGGGAGCCTGGTGCGGGACCAGGACCCTGGGATGATGACCTGAGCAGAAGGCAGCCACTTAATCAACTAAGCCACCCAGGCATCCTGATGGCCTATATTCCTGATAAAGTTTATTCCTCTATACAATGGTGGCATTTATTTACATTGGCTAATTTATTTACTACTGGCTAAGTCCAATAACATAATAAAAACGAAAAAAATTTTCAGAATTTTTTTCCAAATACAATAAACTCATAAACTAACAAAGTAAAATGATTACCTATCTCCCTTTGGTTTTCTTTTTTGTAGTGTCTTCCCTTTGGGTCTTCTTTCACTTCCTAAACAGGGGCTCCCACCAGGTCCAGTTACCCGTATTGATTCAAGGCCTTTGGAAGATTTTTTAAATGTGAATTCCACTGGTTCTCCTTCTTTTAGGCTTCTAAATCCTTCCATGAATAATTTGCTCTGTAAAGTACAGGGAAGGGAGAGAGAAAAAGAGAAATCATGATTATTAATACTTTATAAGTTTTTTCTATGAGTTAAAAATTAATATAGCAAGATAGTCATTACTACCCATTATAAATCATAAAGTCTCTTTAAGCTCAGTAAAAGTTATACCGTTTGGCAATACTTACAAAAATTTTAATGTGCACATTATTTGACCCAGCAATTCCACTCTGAGCACTCTCCTACAGACATACTCACACACAAAAGTTCAAAAACAGAAGGAGAAGACCTACACCAAAATTCACTACAGTACTATTTGTTAAAAAAAAATTACAACTACCCTCATGTCCATCAATGGGAAACCGATTACACAAATTACAGCAGAGCTATATTATGTAGTACTATTAAGCCATTAAAAGAAGATCTATATGTCTTGCCATTTAAGACATGGATGGACCTAGAGAGTATTATCCTAAGTGAAATGAGTCAAACAGAGAAAGAAAAAACTATGTGATTTCACTTTATGTGGAATCTAAAAAACAAAACAAACAAAACAGAAATAGATCCACAAATACAGAAAACACACTGATGGTTGGGGCAAAATGAATGAAAGGTAGTGGGAGATACACACTTTCAGTTACGGAAAGAATAAATCACATGGTAAAAAGTCACAGGGAATATAGTCAGTAATAGTGTAACAGCACCATATGGTAACGATGGTAGCTACACTTGCGGTGAACACAGCATAATGTATAAACTTGTCCAGTCACTATGCTGTACATCTGAAGCTAATGTAACATTTTGGGTCAACTCTACTTCAATTAAAAAAAAAAAACACATAATTTTTAAAAAGATCTACACGTATTAATGTGAAAAAGTAAACATGCAATATCATTGAGTAAAAATATATAGGGAAGGACAGCGTATCTACCATAATTCCATCTATGCAAATAAGTTTTTAACAGATAAATGCTTATTTTTATAAAGATAGGGTTTCACACAACAGATAGCAAATCATAAACAGTCATTTTCTTCAGTCTTTTTTTGTTTTTGTTTTTGGAAAATGTGGAAGGTTGTTGGTATACATATTATTATAATTTCAAAGGAAACAGATTTTTTAATTTGAAAGATGGTTGATTTTTGTTGGGAAAAATGTTCCTGATTGCAAAAGTGTAACCTTGGTTACAAATATTAATTGGCTCTTTTGATCTAACTCTTTTCATCAAAGCCAATGTGTGAATTCAAAATATACTAAAAATAATCAAATCGTTAGTTTTATTTCTTAAGATACCTTTGTGTATTTTATGGGTCTAATTTGGAACATCATGTAGTTTTCAAAGACTTTTATGAATTTGGGGGTAAAAGGAAGCAAAACTAAATATGATGGAGCCCTTAGGTCAAGTCCATTTCTTTAAGTAAATTGCTATGCAGCTTCGAATGAGCCATTCCTTCTCTTTTCTGTTTATCCATAAATTTAAGGGATTTGAGTTTCCCCACGTGTGTTCTGTGGCACAATGGTTCTGAGAAAGACTCCATGAAAAAAGGATTTTGTGGTCAAATAAGTTTGTGAAATGGTCTATCTTGCGTCTCCACAGTTGAGTCACATTAGCATATTAAATCTCTGAAATTCTATACCCCTCCCCTCCGCCACCTAAATAAAAATCTTGTTTGACTGTGTTTATTTAACCCAGCAATTTCCTGACCAAACTGATCCCTGAGCCCTTTTTTTTATGGCTGCGGTTGACAAGCACACTTAGCGAGATACTGGACCACAAAGTCTTTACTCCTCCCAAGTCCATGACTCTAAAGGCAGCTGAATAACAACATACAACCAAATAATTATATGGAACGAATAAAAACAACACTTCAAAATTTAAGATTAAAGGAGACTATTCACGGTGAAAGTGATATGACACATGAAAACAAGGTTTTTAACCAGTCATCCGTGGAAGTCTGCAAATTGGCACCACCTTCTTTGCTGTCAGATGCTATGCAGAAGTCAGGAGGAAAGAATCACAATTGCCTATGCTCTTTAAAATTAAATATATATATATATATATACATATTCATACATAGTTCTTAAAGCTTTACTTAATATTTTCATATCTTATTTTTCCCTCCTAGGCTTTATCCTCACTAATTATAAATAGTCCTTTTGCTTTCCTTTCCTTTCTTACTCCCTACTCAAGAAAGTGCAGATTATCAAATCAGATGAAAGTGGAGCATACATGAGTCAGTTATAGTAATTAAGAAAATGAAGGGAAAACAGTTTTAATTAGAGCTATCATAGGTTCATATGTTTTTTGCTGTAATAAAAATTCTATCACTTATTTTCTCACAGTTCCTAGTATATGGGTGTTCTTTATTTTCTATTATTATAATTTTTTTAAATTTTTTTTTTTATTTATTTATTTGACAGACAGAGATCACAAGTAGGCAGAGAGGCAGGCAGAGAGAGAGAGAGAGAGAGAAGCAGGCTCCCTGCTGAGCAGAGAGCCCGATGTGGGACTCGATCCCAGGACCCTGAGATCATGACCTGAGCCGAAGGCAGCGGCTTAACCCACTGAGCCACCCAGGTGCCCTATTATTATAATTTTTGATAGGTTTCATTAATAAATTGAATTGCTTCTCCAAGTTAAAGTTAAAATTCTACCTAATGGACCATTAAGTTCTGGCTTTTCTTTGTGGTATTCCTAAGGAATATTTTTTAAAAATTCTATCTCATATTACTCCTTCCCCAAATTAGTACATAAGGCAATTCAGATTCATACTAATTGACAAGAATTATTGACAAGGAACAATAACATCCCTAAGAAATTATAATCGCTTTGCAAGAAACAGATAAGGATTCAGAGATTCTTGTATCTTTGTTACTATATCAAAATTGCTGCTACTTAGGTGGGAAAGATTTGTTGAAAGATAGGGAATTCTCTATTATTTCTTCACAATAAATCAACTTCTCCCCTTGACTCAAAAATTTTTATTAAAGGTGCCTCCACTATTTCCGATCCTTAGTTATACCCAAACCATTCATTGAATCTTGTGAATTCTTACTTCACAATCTGTATCATTGGCCCAAACCATTTTATTGGATTGCCACTGCCCTACTTCAGGCCCTAACTATCTCCTACCCAGATGAGAGTAATGGTTTCCTCATTGGTATTTCAATGTCGAGTCTCCTCCCTACTCCACAGCATCTTCCATATCCACAGTCTCTCAGAATAAATCTTACCCTACTAGCCTCCTGTCTCAACATTCTACAATATCTCTCCTCGACTGTAGGTTGAGACAATTCATAATCTTATTTTTAGTATGCCTTCCAATTCTTTTCTCATTACTGTAAATCACAATTTCTCCATTAGTAAAGATGGCTGACGTGTACTTCCCTGGAAACACTTTATTTTCTCATCTCCGCACTCCAGCTTATGCTGGTAGAGACGCACACTCCTAGTCAGAACTGTCTGTCAAAATCTTACTCAATATTCCGGACACAGTTCAAATGATCCTTTGTGTAATCATCCTCAACAGCTGCAAGTTGTAAATTCTCTCCTCTTTCATTTAATTGATTCTTCTGTAGAGTTTTCACAATATACTGCTGTATATGAAGATACTTGTGGATGCCTTACTTTTTATTTGTTCTTTTGGCTTTATCTTCTCCTGAAGGCCAGGAATTTTGATATATATCTTAGTATTTCCCAAAGGGCTTATTTAGCAAAATGCCTGCAGATAAATATCATTCAGTATGTACTTAAAAGAAATCCAACTCCCCCTTGAAAAAAAAAAAAAGGTGAACTGCACTTGAAGGAGTGAAGTGAATGCTCATGCAAAGTCAAATTTTCCAGCTTCTACTTCTACTACATAAAATAAATTCTCCTATTTTCAATGTCAAGGAGACATTGTGTATGGTACATGTGGGATAAAATACTTACATACTTACAGGATTATAATGTTTCATGGTAATAGCATTATTCTCTAACTCCATTCCTTGTTCTTCCTTCTTCTACCCGTATTCTCTAATCATCCTCATTGAGATGCCATACAATCCATCAAATTCTGCCCATGGTGAACAGATTTATGTAGAATTTTCAGAATTCTAGATTTTGAAATACAGATTTATGTTGATTTTTCCTTGACCTACACATAAGACCTTCATAAGGCAAGACTCTGGTGTTTGGGCTTATATCCCAACTGTGCCACTTGTTTGGACAAAACGAAAATTTATTCTCTATAGGAGAGAATCACAGTTATTAAAGGAATGAATGAACAAAGGAAAGAAGAAGCATTTAGAAAAAGTTGCTGACATGAACACTAAGATATCAGGCACTTACAATAAGGACAGGCCAATTTTGAATGTGTTCCTACTAATTCATCTGACACTTTTCATTCATGTTCTTCTTCCTCCGATCAAATAAGGTGACCTTTTCTCCCACTTCCCTTTATTCCAAATTTTTAAATTCATTGCGGCTCAAATTTATTTCAGAAGTAGAAAAATACTGGCTTTCAATTTCCTCGTTATATTCCCTTTCCTCTTCCCAATCATTTTAAAATGACTTGCAGAGAATGGCAGTAATATGGAGACAAACGAGAATGGTCCAAATGCTATACTTTATTTGTCAAGTACCTTTATCCAACCTTCCAGTTAGGAATAGGATCACTTATTGCTCTTGGCACATGCTATTTCTTTCCAACTAGACTGGGAAGGCTCTGAAGTGTTGCTACAGTTTTGTGTTTGGTTATCCTTAGAAGAAAGAGTATATTTTCTTCTCTGGGAAGCTTAAGATGACTTCTAATTCAAGATGGTCTCATGTTATTCATTAAAAGCCACCAAACTGACAGGAAAATAATAAAAAGAAACAGACTCAGAAGAAGAGAAATAAGAGAGGAGCCATCAGGGTGTCTGGGTGGCTTCATTGGTTAAGTGCCTGACTCTTGATTTTGGCTCAGGTCACGAATTCAAGTTGTGAGATCAAGCCCTGTGTCAGGCTCCACACTGACCGTGCAGTCTGCTTAGGATTCTCTCTTTCTCTCTCCCTCTGCTCCCACCTTAAAATGAAAAAAAAAAAAAAAAAAAAGAGCCTCTCCCTCTGCCCCCCTAAAAAAAGAGGGGTGCCATCAACAGAAAGCTAATGCAAGAAATTTCTGGAAGTTAGAGAGCTGACTGGGGTACCAGGCTGGCTCGGTCAGAAGAGCATGTGACACTTGATCTTGATGATGTGAATTTGAACCCCACATTGGGTATAGACATTACTTAAAAAAAGAGAGCTTGTTGATTAATTAAATTGAAGGAGCCACACCCTAGAAAAACCAATCAAACAGGCTACAGCAGAAGGAGAAACCAATATTCCTAAGATACCCCAGAGAGACTGCATGGAGACTCAACATGTACAATGAAAAGCAAGAGTGAGAAGTGGGCTTGGAACTCAGGGGATTAACGGAAGGTTTGTAATGGACTAGATGCTCATTTATCCTCTATCCCTATTCCTACCTTACATGTGCAAACAGCCAAACACTATCCCAAAACAAATATTGTAAGGCTGTTCTCTTAAGACACTGAAGGTAATATCTGGACAACTGGTGAAATAATGGATCCTACACACAAATCCTTATTTATTCTGGCAATTTAGAGTGTGTTAGAGAAGGGCTATCTCCCTACCCACTCAACCTTCAATCATTCCTATCTCTCATTCATACATCTGCAGGGCCAACTAAGAATCACAAAACATGCAGCTTAGTAAAAAAAAGGTCAAGATAAATGAGGAAAGAAAGGAAATTTCATGCACCATCTAATCAGTATCTCCAGAGATATCCAAAACAATGTAATATCATAAAACAAAACAACCACAACCAGAGAATTAAAAAAGCACTCTCATAAAGTCAAAAATGATAGTTGAAATCAAGTGGGATGGAAGTAAAAGATTAGAAAGTCACTCGGGACATAGAAAAAAGGACCCCCAAAAATGAAATATATGAGAAAATATTTCAGAAGTAAAGAGGACTAATCTAAAAGGAAGAGATAACAAAGAAGATGAAGGGGAGCCTGGGCGGCTCAGTCAGTTAAGCAGTTGCCTTCGGCTCAGGTCACGATCTCAGGGTCCTGGGACAGAATCCACTGGGAACCCATTGGGCTCCCTGCTCAATGGGGAGTCTGCTTCTCCCTCTCCCTCTGCCTGCTGCTCCCCCTGCTTGTGCTCTCTTTCTCCATGTCAAATAAATAAGTAAAATCTAAAAACAAACAGAAAACAAAGACGATGAAAGAAGAAAAATGAAATATAAGAAAATTGCCCAGAGCTAAGGGAAATGCCAAGGAGAGGTCCTATATTGGGTGGAGGCATTACTGCAACTTTTATATAAGATGTACATTTTTTTAGTGCATGGAGAGAGAAATGTTAATGGGGACTGAAGATAATAATCCAAACTGACATAACAGTTTAACCACATGCTTGAGCTGTAGTATCGTTAATACATGTCTGTGATAACCAGAAACTTAGTTTAAGGGTACTATTAAGGGTGTGACCAAAAATGAGGTTGAAAAATGCTAGTTAAAGCCAGATAATGGAAAATTTTAATTGCCAGCCCAAGCATTTTATTCTATCTAAAATAAAAATCTACTTGATTTTTCTTTTCCTGGCTTTTTTTTTTTTTTTAAAGATTTTATTTATTTATTTGACAGAGAGAGAGATCACAAGTAGGCAGAGAGGCAGGCAGAGAGAGAGAGGGAAGCAGGCTCCCTGCCGAGCAGAGAGCCCGATGCGGGCCTCGATCCCAGGACCCTGAGATCATGACCTGAGCCGAAGGCAGCGGCTTAACCCACTGAGCCACCCAGGCGCCCTCTTTTCCTGGCTTTTAGATTGAATGTGTGTTTTAAAAAATTTAACTTCTTTGGCAATACTGTGGATGTAGGGGGATAAGAGCAACTTATGTGGGGGTGCCTGTTACAAGGTACTATCATAACCTTAGCAAGAGATTCTTACAACTAATCTGAAAGATGAAAGAAGGAATTGATTTTGCAAAACACTTCAGGAGTCATACTATCATCTGTTGTAAATTATTACTTGCCCCATGTAACAATTCACTGTTAAAATGGATAGTGATGTTGTAACAATAATACATGTTTACAAGATGGTCCAAGAGCTTCACCAAAAAAGGATCATCTAACTCAGTCACCTAGGAGACAACTCTAAAAATCACAATCTGGCTTTTTCCTTTCTTTTTCACTATCATTCCTTGAACACATCAATATCTTGATAGTTGACTCTCTCTCTAACTATAACAACAACTTTAAATGATTCACTCCATTTTTAAGACAGCATAATGAGAGTATAATCAAAAATTAAATTGTTGGGGTGCTTGGGTGGCTCAGTTGGTTAAGTGTCTGACTCTTGGTTTTAGCTCAGGTCATCATCTCAGGGTTGTGGGATCAAGTTCCAAGTCTGGTTCCCACTCAGCAGGGAGTCGGCTTGAGGGTCTCTCCCTCTCTCTCTCTTTCCTTCTGCCCTTTCCCCCATGCTTACATTCTCTCTCTCTAAAATAAAATAAATGAATATTTAAAAAAATTAAATCGTAGGGGTGCCTGGGTGGCTCAGTGTGTTAAGCCGCTGCCTTCGGCTCAGGTCATGATCTCAGGATCCTGGGATCAAGTCCTGCATCGGGCTCTCTGCTCAGCAGGGAGCCTGCTTCCCTCTCTCTCTCTCTCTGCCTGCCCCTCTGTCTACTTGTGATCTCTCTCTGTCAAATAAATAAATAAAATCTTTTTAAAAAAATTAAATCGTAGAAGAATTCTAGTCCAATAAAGCTGGGTGGTAGAGGTATGTTTAAAAAACAAAAACAAAAACAAAAACAAAAAAAACACAGATTCCTGTATAACAGTTAATAGTAGATTAAAGAGCTGAAAAACTTCATGAAAATTCAAATATATTGTTTCTTTTCAATATTTTTATGAGGCAAAGACTGTTTTTCTCTAATGTAGTAGTGGAAAAATATACCATTAGTGAAGGGGAATTAATTATTACACAATATACAGTTGTAGAGGTATTATATAGGTAATTCTGGGACTTCTAAAGATTATATGCTTTTGATCTACATGCCAAGATACTCCAGGATAATTAAGCCTGCACCCACAAGAACACAACAGAAAGATCACTAGAGTAAGCAGGGATCTAGCCTTGGCTCCATAACGTAAGTGTGGTACAACCATGGACAAATTGCCTACAATTGAGTAAGTCTCCACCTCTTCTTTTTGTTATAGACACAGATCTCTAGCCTTTATTATAACTCTCCTGGAAAAGAATCTGTGTCTTCACTGTCCTTGTAGACATAAATGGAATATATTTTAGCTAATGTTGAACTATCCTTTTATGTATTATTATTATTTCTTAATTTATTGAAGAGTAGCAAGACTTTAGTTCTTACTTAACTCAAATTCCTTAAGAAAACAAAAACTAATGATGTCCTGCATGACAACTAACATAACATAATAAAAAAAGAAAAAAAAACTAAAAGAAATATGGTAGCAGTGTCAGGTATACTCAGGAGAATTAAAAAAAACAAAACAAAAACAAAAGGGATGCCTAGATGGCTCAGTCGGTTGAACCGTTGCCTTCAGCTCAGGTCATGACCCCAGAGTCCTGGGGTCCTGGGATCCTTGCTCGGCAGGGAGCCTGCTTCTCTCTCTGCCTCCGTCTGCCTCTCTGCCTACTGTGTGCTCTCTCGTTCTCTGGCAAATAAATAAATAAAATCTTTAAGGAAAAAAAAAAAGGAAAGAAAGAAAGATGCATGCTGTACTCCAGAAGTTGAAGTTTACTGACCTTTACCTAAATAGATCAAATCCAGCTGAACCCCAATCAAATCACTACATTTCACATAAAAAATGGGATTTTTCTACTTTCCTTGAATATGAATGGAAGCCTTTGGAAAGTCCCTCCGTTTGGCCTGTCCTTCAAAATTGAGAAGGGCAGCACTAAAACTAGCAACACTACTAGGATGGCATTTAAAAAGGCATCATGGAAAGCATACAGGTTTAAAGCATACACAGTTTAAAGGATTTGAATACTGGGTTTGAATCCTAATTCAAACCCAGTATTCAATTTAATTAATTCTAATTAATAATTCTATTAATTAGAATTCTTACAACCCCAAGCTGCATGACCATACACATATTTTAAAAAAACAAAAAACAAAAAACAAACTGGGTTTGAATCCTAATTCTATTAATTAGAATTCTTACAACCCCAAGCTGCATGACCATACACATATTTTAAAAAAACAAAAAACAAACTTGTGCTCTCGTTTCTTTATCTGTCAACCCATGATAATAATATCTTCTAGAAATAGAAAATATCTACTACAGTTATGGTTAGATTCCAAATAACTAGTGTAAAATGCCTACAACAGTGCTTAGCATACTGAATAGGACTTCAATAAATAGTTTCTACTATTTTTGTAAGTATCCAGTCTGCGCCTCTACCTGCTGACACAAGTATGGGAGATGCAGAAGAAAACAAACAGGTTCAGGAACCCATTCACAAATAGGCACCGTGCTGAATGCTTTCACCTGTTGCCACATTGGATCCTATTTAATCCTACCCCTGACCCACACTTGGCAAATGTCTGCATGTTACTGAGTTTTGGTTTGAACATCATCTCATCTTCAAACCCCTCATGACATTCTTGAGCAAATACACGCACCGCTATTCTAGTGCTCCAATTATACATGGTATATATCACCATTTTAACACTTAGTATGCAGCATTATTACATGTCTGTTTTCTTATAAGGCTATAAACTTCCTGAAAGGAAATATTATAGTTTTTCATTTCAATCCTCATGCCTAAAGCCAGCCCAGAAACACACAAGGTACTCAAGATATATTTGAGGCAGGTGAGAAGAATCAGGGTGGTTGGGAGGAAAGGAAAGAGGAAAGGAGGAGAAGAAAGTAACTGTGACCTTCTCTCTTTCAGATGACAACACTGAGAGACCCAAGACCAAATCTGATGAAAGGTAGAGCCAGGACAGAGACAAATGTTTGACACCAAAACCCCTTAAAAATAGCATGGTGTGGGGCACCTGGGTGGCTCAGTGAGTTAGGCCTCTGCCTTCGGCTCGGGTCGTGATCCCAGAGTCCAGGAACTGAGCCCTGCATAGGGCTCTCTGCTCAGCGGGGAGCCTGTTTCCCCCTCTCTCACTGCCTGCCTCTCTGCCTACTTGTGATCTCTCTCTCTCTGTCAAATAAATAAATAAAATCTTAAAAAAAAAAAATAGCACGATGCTTAATGTAGCATTCTCCAGAATGTTTCATTATTTCCTCAATACCATAATCATAATATGAAGATTTAGAACATTGAAGTTATAGGTCTCCTCAATTCATGTTCATCTTTTATTCCTTGTTTTAATATTGCTTAAAATTTTTTCTGTAAAATTTCTTACCTGATGTATTAAATTGTATGAAATTAATTCTCATTGTGGGACATCTTATTTTACAGCCTCTCTTTGAAAATAAGAGATACTTAATACATGATGGCTACAAAAAAAATTTTTTTAAATCCCTATCAAATCTAAGCTTCAATGATATTCGTGTTTCATGAAATTGAAAGGATTATACACTTCAGTTAGATCTTACTTAAGAAAATACATCTCAACAAATGATGCTAGATTAACTGAAATCTGTATTCAAAAAAAAAAAAAAGATTCCAAACATTTCTTTCACGAAAATTAACTCGGCATGAATCTTTTAGTTAAATTTAAAACACAAACTATAAAACTCCTAGAAAATACAACCGGAGAAAAACCTAATGACCCTGGGTATGGTGATGACCTTTCAGATACAACCGCAAAGGCATGAAACAGAAAAGAAATAATTGATAAGCTAGACTTGATTAAAATTAAAAACTTTTGCTCTGCAAAACACGTGTCTGATAAAGAATTGTTTTTCAAAATGCACAAAAAACTCTTAAAACTCAATAATAAAAAAAGACCAACAAACTAATTTAAAAATAGGCCAGAGACCTAATGTATACCTCACCAAACAAGATATATGGATGGCAAAGATGCATTAGAAAAGATGTTCAGCATCACATGGTATCAGGGAAATACAAATTAAAACACCTGGTAGAATGGCCAAAATCTGAAACACTGACAACACCAGATACTGGTGAGATATGGTATAGTTACTGGTAACAACAGGACCTCTCAATCATTGCTAATGGGAATGCAGAATAGCACACTCACTCTGGAAGACAGTTTCAAATATCTTAACAAAACCAAATATACTCTCACCACGGGATCCAGCAACTGTGTTGTTTGGTATTTACTCAAAGGAGCCGAAAACTTATGTCCACACAAAAATCTGGATATGGATATTAATAGCAGCTTTATTCATAACTGCCAGAACTCAGAAACAACCAAGATGTCCTTCAGTACATGAATATATAAGCTGTGGCATATCCAGACAATGGAATATTATTAATCGCTGAAAAACAAATGAATTATCAAGCCATGAAAAGATATGGAGGAAACTTAGGTGCATATTACTAAGTGAAAGAAGCCAATCTGAAAAGGCTACATATTGTATGATTCCAATTACGTGACTTTGTGTAAAAGGTAAAATGGCAACAGTGAAGAAATTAGTGGTTTCTAGGGATTGGGAAGAGTGGAAGATGAGGAGGGATAAATAGGTAGAGCATGGAGGATTTTCAAGGGAATGAAAATGGTCTGTATGAAACCATAACAATGGATAGATGTTGTTATACATTTGACCAAACCCACAGGACATCAAGAATGAACCATAATATAAACTAAGGACTTTGGGGTAGTTGTGATGAATCAGTGTAGGTTCATCAATTGTAAAAAATATACCCCTGTAGCAGGGGATGTTAAGAATGGGCCCCAACCCACACCACACCCCAAGCTCTAGGGAGTGGAGAGGGGGCTAGAGATTGAGTTCAACTACCAATGCTCAATGTAGGTATTGTAGGTCAGTGTAGTAGGTTTTGCAATGAAACCTCCATAAAAAACCTAAAAGATCCGGTTTGGAGAGCTTCCAGGTTGGTGAACCCGTGGAGGTGGTAGGAAAGTCTTGTGTCTAGAGAGGGAATGGACGCTCTAAGCCCTTCCCACATACCTTGCCTTTTGCATCCCTTTCATCTGCTTATTCCTGGGTTATGTCCTTTTATAATATACCAGTGATTTAGTAAATAAAATGTTTCTCTGTGTTCTATGAGCACCTCTAGCAAATTAATCAAACCCAAGGAGGAGATCACTGGAAACTCTAATCTATAGCCATTAGATCAGAAGCACAGGTGACAAAGTGGACTTGGGACTACTGTCTAAAGTAGGGTTCTGGGAGCAGTCTGGTACCAAGATCCCTTAACCTGCAGGATTTGATAATAACTGCTGGCTGACAGTGTCATAACTGAGCTGAACTGTAGACTGTATGACCCTCAGCTGGTATCAGAGAATTTGCTCGGTGATATGGGAAAAAATTTCACAAATCTGAATTGGAATCAGTATTTTACAGAGCAACTAGAACTCCCATACATTGCTGGGAGGAATATAAAATGGTAGATCTACTTTGGGATTAAGTTCAACTTCCACAATTTCTAACAGAATTAAATATATACCTGTCTTATAACCCAGCATTTCACACTCCTATTTATTTATCCAAAAGAAATGAAAACACATGTCTACTCAAAGATTTGTAAACAAATATTTATAACAGGTTTACCCATTGTAGTTAAAAACTAAAAATAGGTTAGCCTTCAGTAATAAAACAGATAAATAAATTGTGCTATGCACATATAATAGAATACTACTGAATAAAAAAAGGAATGAACTACTAGCATACACATCACAATACTTTTCAAAAACTGTAAAGGGTCTTTGACTTTTACCTCAAATGAAAGGTGAAAACTTAGCCTACTAGAATTTCACAGGTGCTTACAAAGCACAGTACTATGGAGTCAAAGGACAGCTTATTAATCAGAGCAATAATAGTAACAAGTAATCAGCATTTTTGAGCTGGTTCTACAAGTCCTTATTCCCACAGGGTGATAGGAAGAAGGCCAAATGAAACGTACACATGGTGTGTTGCATTACAAGAGAGGAACACTGAGCTTAGGGAAGCTGAATTTTTCATAATGGGCAGTAAGCACTCTTGCCCTTTACTCTGGAAGGAAACACTATCTCTGTGTTCCAAGGTAGTTTGCTGTAGAAACATCCTCGAAAAGGTAGCCCAGAACAAAGAAGAGCCGTTGCCTCACTCACAAGTCATGCAGCAATCTGAGAGAACTAGGGAAAATTGTCTCCCAACAATACTGAGTGAACGCAACTTTATACAAAAAAAGAGTACAGACTGTGCATTCCATTTGTTTGAATTTCTAGAACACACAGATCTGACCTATGTAGGAAAAACATTTAGAATAATTGTTGCCTGTGGATGGGGGTGGGATAACTGAGGAGGGACATGCAGAATCTTCCTGGAGTGATAATGTTCACCCTGACAATGGTTCAGGTTACAAAAGTATAGACATTTGTCAAAGTTATTGAAAGGTACACTTAAAATTTGTGCATTTCATCATATATCAATTTTACCTCAAAAAAGATATTGAACTCTAGTTAATGATAGGCATGATGAAAGATTCAGGGGAAGTATATTGATGTCTGCAACTTCTTTAGAAATGCATCAAAAAGTTAGATTAATGGATCCACAGAGACATAACAAGTATAGAGTTATGTGACAAAAACAAGTATAGAAAAACATTAATTACACAATCTAGATGTTGGATGTAATGGTGTTCACTGTTAAAATTCTATCAACTTCTTTGTTTCAAATTTTTTATTCAAAAATATACAAAAGTACATCTTTAACAGATACTTTATGGGTGAGAGACATCTTGGCATACTTGATTTTTTTTAAAAAGTAATAAATTGAAATGGAAGTTTTCATTATTATATTTATAAAGTATCTAGTAAGACCAATGTGTACATGGTACTATATTGGACATTACCAACAAATTTCAGAAAATCAAATATTCTAGTGACTTACAATCTGACATTTTATATTACTTATGTAATTGGAAAAGGACAGAAGGTGAATGGCAGGATGGTGAGAAATAGAGAGATGAATAAGAATTAAGAAATGAACATGAATGAGACTAAGGAAAATGAATAATATATTTATAGTCATCTACAGAGAGAATCTTAAGAATTAATGTCAGGATGTACACTCTAGACTGCTGGGCTGATGCCCAAATCAGAAAGGCAGCAGGAAGGTGATTTAGGGAAAAACACGTGGGAACATAGATCATGAAACTAAAGCAAAAAATGATACAGAGATCATGCTTTCCTTTTATGCATATTTTCTGAGGAGTTATACTTGATCCTTTCCTCCCAGATAATTTCTACCTTCTGCTTGGGGCTGATTTAGCTTTGAAAACAGTATGATATTCACTCTTTATTACAATGGGGATAAGTATAGGGAAGATGAATCAATGAGAAGTGTGTCTACTTTCCCTTTAGAGCTGGCAAAAAATTAGAAACCTCTCAAACTGCACATATAATACTAAAGATTCTGAACTTATCTTTCTGGTTTTATCCAATGGAAAGAAAAACAAAAACAAAAACAAAACACCACATCAGCTATCTACAGCTAATACTACTTAACCCCCATCTGAAGCCCTATGAAAGAGTGATTTTTTAAACTAAATTTTTTTCTTTTTCTTTAAGTAGGCTCCACACCCAGCATGGAACCCAATACAAGGCTTGAACTCACAACTCATCTTAAGACAAAACCTGAGCCAAAAAAAGAGTTGAAAGCTTAACTGACTGAGACACCCAGGTGCCCCTAAACTAAATTTTTTTTACAAATTTAAACTCTAGAGTACAGGGAAATGCTTCAGTGACTCTAAAATTTACCTGAATTTTTACTTTTAAGTATATTTTTAAGTGCATTAAAATCTATAACATAAAACAGTCATATTATGCTCTTAATTAAGTCAGTGGAAACCATAATGTTACTTGGCATCACGAGGTTTACAAATTTCGTGTGTGTTTGCAGATTTCCGAAGCTTCTACTGGTATCTTTCAGTGAGTGTATTAAAACTTGTGCTTTTGGGGTGCCTGGGTGGCTCAGTGGGTTAAAGCCTCTGCCTTCGGCTCAGGTCATGATCTCAGGGGATCGAGCGCCGCATCAGGCTCTCTGCTTAGCAGGGAGCCTGCTTCCTCCCTCTCTCTCTCCCTGCCTCTCTGCCTACTTGTGATCTCTGTCTGTCAAATAAATAAATAAAATCTTTAAAAAATATATTTAAAAATATACATGTTCGTTTTCAACCAAGAAATAACCATTTAAGATGCCTGAGGTATCTGGTCATTTAAAACCTCCCAAGTAGACATTTATAATTCAAGGATCCAAGTACTTGTTCAATATTGCCAGTGATTCAACACAGAAACAAAAATGTCTTGCAATTCTGTCAAGCTACTGAATCTCTTTTTATTTAAACCACTGTTGAGAAAAATAGCTCCCAACTTTTAGGGAATATTAATGTTTTTATTTTTGCTATATTTATTGAACACAGTAATTTTCAACAAGTTGTGCGGGGTGAGTGGTAGTTTTTAAGTCACACAGCCAGAGTGTTAAAGCTGGAAGGGAACTTAGACTTCTTATTCTTGGAAGATACAAATATTACAAAACTCATTTAAATAATAAGAGCATAAAGAAATTATAGAACATGAATAAGTGGAGTGCCATTGGGGTAGCCATTACAGATGCTACAAATATGTTGTTTGCCTTCTCCTTCAGGGCAAATGGCAGGCTTGCTTGCACTTCACTGCTACATTTTTAGTGAGACATGGCCATGTGACTTGCTTTGGCTAATGAAATGTGAGTATAAATCGTGTGGCCACTTTTGTGTAGAAGCTTTTAGAGATAGTACACAATCTGCCATATTCCCCTTTCCTGCCTCAACAATTCTAGAAGTATGTTTCATGACAGAGCTTCCATTTGTCTGAGTCCTGAAATGAGAACCAGGAGCAGTACTTACTGCAGACCACATTGTATATGTAGTTTGAGAGAGATAAAACTCACTGTGTAGGCTTGGCTACTGAAAATTTGACATTGTTTATTGTCAACCATAACCTAGACTGTGGTACAGACAAAGAATCTGGAAGTGAGTTGTGGCCATACCCAAAACTTAAAATATCTGGCATTATCTTACAGGTTGTTAAGTGGAAGGAAAATTATGCTCGATGGCAATTCATGCTAGGTGGTGGCTATGCATCTTAGTAAAACTGTCACATAAGAAAATATCTCAGTCACTCTTAAAACTGGACAGCCAAGAATCACAAGAAACTTCAAATTGAAGAAAAGAGCCAAAACAACCAAACAGAAAAAAAGAGCGTGGAGGAAATAAGACAATGTAGGGAGAAGAAATCTTAGAATCTGCAATTAACATCTTCAGACAGATATGATTATATTGCATCCATGAAACCGTTCTGGATTCTCCTGAAAACAAGAGAGAGCTCTTGAAAATTGATTATATAATTAGGAAAAATTCCATGGAAGTGTTAGAAAATTGACTGCACATTCCAAAAAGAGCACAAAGCAAAAATGGTAACAGTAAGAGTGAAAGGCTTAAAATAAAATAAATCATCTACCAGTAGGAGTTAAAGAAAGAATTCAGGAAGGAGAAGGCTTTATTGAGAAGAGTACTAGGAAGAGAAAGACAGAAGGTTTCACATTGAAAAGATCAAGTCATTTAAAAAATCCATTTAAAAACTGCACATCACTGTAAAACCTCAGAACAAATAGGGTTCTGTGCGGAAAAGGGGACCTAAAAGCTTCTAAGGAGAATGAAAAAGGGGGGGGCTCTTATGAAAAGGAGTAAGAACCAGGATAGACTCAGACTTCTCAAAGCAACAGTGAACATTAGAAGATAATAGAAAAATATTTTCAAATCTGATGAAAAAGCATTTGTATATGAATTGTATATCAAGCCAAACAATCACAGAGTCTTAAAAACTTTACCTCTTTAGTACTCCTTTATTTTAGAGTACCTCAGGAGGTTCTCCAACCAGACAAGGAGAAAATCCAAGAAAGAGGAAGACACGAGATCCAGAAATAGTAATAAAGCAAAGGAAATTCCAAGGTGAGAGTAAAGGAAAGCATGGGTACAACTACTATCCAGCAGACCTGCAAAGAACAGCAAAGTTCAGACTGGAACAGGAATGTAGTAAGCTCTAGGAGAGATGCAGCAAGAGAAAAAAGGAAAAAAAGAAACTGGCAGATGACCTGAGAAGTCTGAAGCTACTGAGCAATTTCCAGTTCTGCTGTAATTTTGGAAACATGCTGATGATACAGATATAGAAAATTAAGCACAAATAAATAAATGGTAATTATCAACTTTAAAAGCTGTTTTAATCTTTAAGATTTTATTTATTATTTAAGAGAAAACATGTGCATATGCAGGGTGGCAGAGGGCACAGGGACAGGGAGAGGGAAACAGAGAGAATGCCAAGCAGATTCCACGCTGAGTACTGAGCCTGACTTGGAGATCAATTCCACACCAAGACCATAATACCTGAGCCAAAACCTATAGTCAGATGCCCAACCAAGGGAGCTACGGAGGCACTCCTAAAATCTGTTAGTTAGTTAACTAACTAACTCCAGTTAGTTAACTAACTAACTCCAGTTAGTTAACATACAGTATTGGTTTCAGGTGTACACTAATTTAACACTTCCATACCTCACCCTGTGCTCATCACAAGCCCACTCCTTAAACCTCACCTCCTATTTAACCTATCTCCCATCCACCTCCCCTCTGTAAATTGTTCTCTATACTTAAGAATCTGTTTCTTAGTTTGCCTCTCTATCTTCTTTTTATTGCCTTTGCTTGTTTGCTTTCTTTCTTAATTCTACATATGAGAAAAATCATATGGCATCTTTCTTTGACTGATTTATTTCACTTAGCACTGTATGCTCTAGCTCCATCCATATTATTGTAAATGGCAAGATTTCATTCTTTTTAATGGCTGAGTATATTCCATTGTATATATAAACCACAGGTCCTTTATCCATTCATCAGTTGATGGAGACTTGGTCTGTTTCCATAATTCAGGTATTATAGATAATGCTGCTATAAATGTCAAGGTGCATGTATCCCTTTGAATTAGTATTTTTGTATTCTTTAGGTAAATACCTAATAGTTTATGAAATACGGCAGTAAATACCAGAAGACACAGCTAGACTAATTTTACTTTGGCTTCCTGTATAAAAAGTATAGATGGAGAGAAAAGGGACATTGGTTTGCTTTTCCTTTTTTCCTTCCAAACCATATAGAACTATTTGATTTTTTAACTATTTGATTTTTTTTAAGATTTTATTCATTTATTTGACAGACAGAGACCACAAGTAGGCAGAAAAGCAGGCCTAGAGAGAGGAGGAAGCAGGCTCCCTGCTGAGCAGAGAGCCCGATGCAGGGCTCGATCCCAGGACCCTGGGATCATGACCTGAGCTGAAGGCAGAGGCTTTAACCCACTGAGCCACCCAGGTGCCCCACTATTTGATTTTTTAACTCTTACTTTTATAAAACTAAACTTAAAAAACAAAATCAGAGAAAGAGATCTAAATTTACCATTTCTATTGCCTTCTGATCCATTTATTCCTCAGTCCTTGGTAAAGTGACTTCTACACCAAACTCTAAAGAAATGCTTTCACTAAGGTCAAACTTTGACTTCTTCGGTGCAGATCCAGAGGACTCTTCAGTCTTACCGTATTTGTCAGCTTTATACACCTGGCATTAATCACTCTTTCACTGCTCTTGGCATGTGGGACTCTGAGGCCTAACTTTATTTCTTTTTTTTTTAAGATTTCATTTATTTATTTGAGAGAGAGAGAGCACAAGAGGGGAGAGGTTAGAGTGAGAAGCAGACTCCCCAGCTGAGCAGGGAGCCTGAGGTGGGACTTGATTCCGGGATACCAGGATCATGACCTGAGCTGAAGGCAGGTGCTTAACCAACTGACCCACCCAGATGCCTGCCTAATTTTATTTCTTATACATCTACTCTCTCCCCCTCAGTCACATTTATAAGCTCGTCTTCCTTGACTTTTAAATTATCTTTGTTCCATAATGTTCCATTTTTGGCCCTCTCTCTATATCTGCTTACCCTGGGTATTTTCTTTTCTTTTTTCTTTTTTTTCTTTTTTAAGATTTTATTTCTGTAAGAGAGATAGAGTACAAGCAGACCCCCCCATGGAGCAGGGAGCCCTATTCGGGGCTTGATCCCAGGGCCCTGGGATCATGACCTGAGCCAAATAGAGATGCTTAACCAACGGAGCCACCCAGGTGCCCCTCCTTGGTGTATTTTCCATATTCCCTTTTCAACTACTACTTATATAACCTCCATTATGGTATTTCAGGCCCAGACTTCTCTACTGGACTCTAGTCTCATATTATATAACTGCATATTACATATTTCCATATGACTTTCCCTCATGTCTAAAAGTGAACTAGCCCATATCCTCTACTACTGTTGGTAAACACATACAGAGCTTACATGCCAGAAATTATTCTAAGCATTTCACACATATTAACTCATGTATAAATGAAGCTAATGAAATAGGTGAAGAGGATTAAAGGTACCAACTTTCAGTTGTTAAATAAGTCACAGAGATGAAAAGCACAGCATGGGTAAGACAATAATATTGTAACACTGTCGTATGCTGACTGTACTTAATATAGTGAGCACGGAGTAATGTGTAGAATTGTTGAATCACTATGTTGTACACTTGAAATCAAACACACCTGTCAACCATACCTCAATAGCAAATTTTTTTAATGAAGCTAATAAATGAAATTAAGGCTCAAGAAACTAAGTAACACACCCATGGCAACAAAGCTAGTGAAGGGGAAAGCCAGGATTTTTAAACCAGGCTTCAAAGTGTAGCCTCCTAAATACACTGCATTACCTCACTAGTCAATTCTTAATATACTCCTTACCAAGTGAAAAGTCACCAACATCCATTCTGTCACCTGAGACAGAAATCTCCACCTTCCTCAACCCCACACCAACCACCAATTAATACTAATTTTACTTCCTTAATATGTGTAGACTCTGTTCCCCTCCTTCATTTTCCTAATAAAACTCTTAATTACTTCTCACTTAAACTAGGGAGAGGAAAAAAAAAAAAAGCTTCCTATGGTCTCTTTCCTTTTAATCCATTCTCTACATTGTTGCTAGAGTGAACGTCCTGAAGCAAAGATTTTCTCCTTCTCTCCCTTTGAGTTCACATTACCCTGCTCATCAATACAGGCTTTAAAGTTTTCAGTGTGATCCCACAGTGCTCAGCATGAAGTCTGAACTCTGAATCCTTTCTTTTTTAGCCTTTGCCTATATTCCCAGGCTTCATTTTTACCATACCCTTCTACTCCTTCTCTATGTTTTAGTTGTACACCTCACATACCAGGGTCTCTGCACACACTACTCCTCTGCCTTGGAATACACCCTTCCACTATTCTCTTCTCTTCCTTCTCTACCATGGCCAGGTGTCAGTTAAATAACCTTTTCTGTTTTTATAATATGTGGTACACATCTATAACAAACTTTCTCACCCATTACTGTAATAATGTGTCTATTCTTCTGAATTGGCTGCAAGCTCTAGAAGATAATGGTAAGGTATCATTTCATCCATCCAACAGGAAACTGAGGCAGACAGATTATGTAACTCACTAATGCCAAAGAGCTAGTGATCAGAGGAAATGATACCTAAATTCAGATCTACATGACTCCAAAGCTAATCAGGGTCTTTATAGAGAAGGAATGAACATGATGAAAGCAGTATCTTGATAAGCTGCTACAAGTTAAGACCAACAGAATCATCATACTTCTTGGTATTGGTTTAGTGATTTACACAGCTAAATGCTGTCTTAAAATAATTGTGTAGGACAGCCTTCTCTCAGCAGCATCAACACACCTCTTCTTTCTTTTTGTATTAGCTCTTCCATTCAAAACCATAGGTCAGGGGCACCTGGGTAGCTCAGTCCTTAAGTGGCTGCCTTTTGGCTCAGGTCATGATCCCAGGGTCCTGGGATAGAGCCCCGCATTGGGCTCCCTGGTCTGCAGGAAGCCTGCTTCTTCCTCTCCCCCTCCCCCTACTTGTATTCCCTCTCTTGCTGTGTCTCTCTCTGTCAAATAAATAAATAAAATCTTTTAAAAAAACACTTATAGGTCTTTTATAAAAGTTGTATCAGAAAAAAAAGTAATAGCAATTAACTTACAACAAAAGACTTTTTAAAATATTTTATTTAAAACTACAATTTAGGGGTGCCTGGGTGGCTCAGTGGGTTAAAGCCTCTGCCTTCAGCTCAGGTCATAATCCCAGGGTCCTGGGATCGAGCCCCGCATCTGGCTTTCTGCTCAGTGGGGAGCCTGCTTCCTCCTTTCTCTCTCTGCCTGCCTCTGTGCCTACTTGTGATCTCTGTCTGTCAAATAAATAAATAAAATCTTAAAAAAAATAAAAATAAAAATAAAACTACAATTTAGAGATGAATAAATTAAGTCTCAAATTAACTTTGGGAAATCAAATGCCCAAAGTCTTAAGGCAGCAAAAGTAAAAATAAACAAATGAGACTGTATTAAATTAAAAAACTTCTGCATAGCAAAACACACACAGGCACAAAACAAAACCAAAAAATCAACAAAATGAAAAGGCAACTTACTAAATGGGAGAAAATATTTGCAAATCATATATCTGATACTGGGCTAATATCCAACATATACAAAGAATTCATACAACTCAGCTGCAAAAATCAATCTGATTGAAAAATGGACAGAGGGGGTGCTTGGGTGGCTCAGTCTGTTAAGCATCTGCCTTTAATTGCTTCTTGGCGTTCTGGCTAAGATCAAGTGAAGCATCTGCCTTCAGATCAGGTCATGATCTCAGGGTCCTGGGATAGAGTCCCATTCCCCCCTGCCCCTGCTCTCTCTTGCTCTCTCTCTCTCTCTCTCTGTCTCTCAAATAAATAAATAAAATCTTTTTTTAAAAAAGAAAAGAACAATGGACAGAGGATCTCACTAGACATTTTTCCAAGAAGACATACAGATGGCCAACAGATACATAAAAAGATGTTTAATATCACTCATCATCAGGGAAATGCAAATCAATACAACAATGAAATATCACCTCATACCTGTTAGAATGGCTGTATCAAAAAGACAAGAGATAACAAGTGTTGGCGAGAATGTGGAAAAAAGGGAACCCCTGCACATTGTTAGAGGGAATGTAAATAGGTACAACCACTATGAAAAATAATATGGATGTTCCTCAACAATTTTTAAATACACCTAACATATGATCCAGAAACTCTACTTCTGGGTATTTATCAGAAAAAAATTAAAACACTAATTCAAAAAGATATATGCACCCTCATGTTTACTGCAACATTATTTATAATAGCAAAGATGAGGAAACAACCTAAGTGCCCACCAACTGAATGTATTAAGAAAATGGGACACATATTATGTGTTTACATATATTATGTGTGCGTGTATGGAATGGAATATTTTTGAGCCATAAAAAAAGAATAAAATCTTGCCATTTGCAACGACATGGATGGACTTTGAGGGCATTATGCGAAGTAAAATAAGTCAGATAATAAAAGATAAATGTGGTGATTGCACAAGTGGAATCTTAAAAAGCAAACAAACAAAATTCCAAGCTCACAGATAAGGAGAAGAGACTAGTAGTTGCCAGAGGCAGAGGTGGGGAATGGATGAGACAAGTGAAGCAGGTCAGAAAATATTTCCAGGGGCATCTGGGTGGCTGGTTCAGTTGGTCAAGTGTTGGACTCTTGGTTTTTGGCTCAACATTGTGATCTCAGAGTTGTGAGACTAATCCCTGCTTCAGGTTCCACACATAGTGGGAATCTGCTTGGGATTCTCTCTCCCTAAAATAAATAAATAAATCTTAAAAGAAAGTATTTCTGATAATAACTTTCCAGATATAAAATTTCTGGTTATGAGATATATTTCCAGCTACAAAATACTTAAGTCATGGAGGAAAAATGCCCAAAGTCTTATATTTAGTTAGTGGCAAAGCTGGGACAAGATCACATTTTCTATATTGGAAGTAAGCATTCTTTTTCCCTACCTACATAATGGTATTTCTCAGAGACCCAACTTTAAAATATTTTATAGGTTAACACAGTAAATCTCAATGACTGAGTAACTTGAATGAAGCCTTCCTCATAGTAAAGTTAGCTAACTTGCTAATCTACTGTCATTATAATATATTGTCAAAGTTGTGAGAACAACCTTGGACCAACTTTAAAAAAATATGTTATTTCTGTTCAATAAACTTACACTTTAAAAGACATGGTTGAGGCAACATTGCTGACCTCCTCAAAAGACATGTATACATACATATCTATATCTCCTCTAAAGAAGTACAGACCAATAGAATTTTATGTAACAGATAGACATGTTCTACATTTGCGCTGTCCACGGTGGTAGCTAATAAGTAGCCATGTGTATGTAAATAATGAGCACTCAAGATATTGTTAGTGCAACTGAAGACCCGAATATTTTATTTAATTGTTCTTATTTTAAATTTCAAGAGCTATACAAGCTAGTGAATATAACTTGGAAACACAGTGTTAGAGTTACATCATAAAGATCTGAGAGGTACTTTGCAAAGAAGGTTTGGAAAGATTACATCTCTGTACTGTTCAGTCCTATTAATGTAAAATAATTAACACAGAGTAATGACTATGAGATATTACACTATTTTGAAATGTTTTTATAACTCCATAACTACCTTCTTCCTCCAATCTATGTCTCAGAGAGCAGGATATTATATGTTATGGGAGAAAACCTTTATAGCAGGTACAAGGTTGGGCAAAGAATGAACAAACCCTCCTCCTCTAAAAAAAATCAGAGGGGCGCCTGGGTGGCTCAGTGGGTTAAGCCGCTGCCTTCGGCTCAGGTCATGATCTCAGGGTCCTGGGATCGAGTCCCGCATCGGGCTCTCTGCTCAGCAGGAAGCCTGCTTCCCTCTCTCTCTGCTTGCCTCTCTGTCTACTTGTGATCTCTCTCTGTCAAATTAAAAAAAAAAAAAAAAAAATCTTAAAAAAAAAATTTAAAAATCAGAGAATCTCTTCAAGTGCCCAGCCTGCTCCAATGATCACAGAAGGGTCACGAAGCCCCAGGGGATCTTTCCAGGCATGAAACAAGTTCTACAACTCAGCTCTAATTTTTCCACTGGATACATGTAAGGCAAGGTCCCAGGTACACCAAATAACAATTTTTACATTACTACAAATTATACAACCAAAGACAAAAGAACCACATGTAGTTTTAGGCAAGGGCTTCATTAGTTTATGACTACATATGGATTTATGTGTTACATATGGATTTTCTAATGCTTAAATACTTATCTATACATGTCTAAATATTATCTTTCAGCTAGGGATACGGATTTTTTAGCATCAAGAAAAATGTGGAGAAGGGCTCATTTTATTCATTGAGATATCATAATCTTTCACTGATTAGGTCATCACTTTTTAGTAATACTGTTTTAATTTCTATATTTTCATTAGCACACTTCCCTATTCTGTATTCTCCATCCATTTCTTTGGCATCCTTCATTACCCTTGTTAATAATTCTTCCTTTCTCTTACATGACCCTTTTCCCTTATAATCTTTCCAACCGTCACCAAACCTAAATAGTATTTTATCTGTTCATTTTTGAAAAAAGCACATTACCTAGGGATTATTGGTCTCTAAATGCACTCAGTTGCCTCCTAGCTTTTTCACCTAGCTCTGTTAAGGCCCGAAGGGTCACAGATAAGAGAACATGTGGATGGGTCAACACAATCACTTACTACCATAAATAAGTCAGGCATAAATCTTGCTGACAGTGGGAAGTCAAACCAGGAAATAATACCAAACAGAATGCCATCTTCAAGTATAAAAACACATGATTTGTGTATGTTCCAAGGACAAATGATTTCTATGTTGTTCCAGAGGCCCAGCATGTATAGACACTGTACATTATCTGTATGTATGTGGTGCTCAGTTTGCTTAAAAACAAATAGTAACTCAGGGCCAGGGCTATCACAAACAGGTTTCTAAAAGGTTGTTGTTTTTTTTTTTTTTTAAGGTATTTATTTATTTTTCTTTTTTTAGAGAGGGAGGGAGAGGTGGTAGGACCAGAGCAAGGGGAAAAGAAAGAACCCTAAGCAGGCTCCATGCCCAGTGCAGAACCGGACATAAGACTCGATCTCACAACCCTGAAATCATTACCGAGGCTAATAAATCAACAGTTGACACTTAACCAACTGAGCCACCCAGGTACCCCTAAAATGTTTTAATAAGGATGAGCATCTGATCAACTTAGAAGATCCTGTTTCCTATCTGCATATGGTGGTGGCAATGAGTGAAGTTATAGCAAGTCAAAGGTTTTTTTTTTTTTTTTAATTTTTTTATTTTTTTCAGCATAACAGTATTCATTATTTTTGCACCACACCCAGTGCTCCATGCAATCCGTGCCCTCTACAATACCCACCACCTGGTGCCCCCAACCTCCCACCCCCCACCCCTTCAAAATTCTCAGATCGTTTTTCAGAGTCCATAGTCTCTCATGGTTCACCTCCCCTTCCAATTTCCCTCAACTACCTTCTCCTCTCCATCTCCCCTTGTCCTCCATGATATTTGTTATGCTCCACAAATAAGTGAAACCATATGATAATTGACTCTCTCTGCTTGGCAAGTCAAAGGTTTCTAACAGGATGAGACCAACAACAACAAAAAAGCCTGAAAATACAAGCAAAATACAAAATAGATAACAAACATGTCACTATATCTCTACATTTTCACATTTAGCACTTATAAACTACTTTTGAAATTTATGGGAATTGGTTATATGAGCTGGGGTTTAATAAGATGGAATTCTTTGTAAATAAGAGGTAATGTATCAAGGAGATTCAATCAGCAGCATGACTTTGCTCACATTGTATATATTAATAATACCTAACTAGGATTGTTATAATAATTAGATGAGTTAATACATGTCAACTGCTTAAAACAGGAGCTGGCATGTAGTAAATCTGATACTTAAATCATGCCAATATTAAAAGCAGACTTTGCATGTAAATGTGATAGCATTTAAAAAGTATTTATAAGTAATTGCTATTGCTTTTTTTTCAATCTCATCATACATAGCATGTGTTCATTTTATAAAATACAGATAAGAAAAACAGAGGGTAGACATTGAGCTATGAGCTGTGGAGGGTGTAGGAATTAGCACCACGGCAGAAGAAACCGTGGTGCTAATCAAAACCAAAATCAAGAACTACTGGGCTGCCCCTCTGAGAGACACTTCCCCAACCAGAACCAGACCAGGATACATAATAATAATAATTATTGTTATTATTAACAATAATAATTGTTAAAATCTAGATAATAATAAAGTTCTGCTGGCAGAACTATCTTGACTTCCACCACTATGAGTAGACAATGACTGATAAAGGGGGTGGTATCTCCACATGTGAATGGTACCAGTACGTGTACAAGTCCCTCTGCCCCATAGCCTGGGTGTCAACCTAGGATGACCACCAGGCAGAAGGCACATTTTCTGGCAAGATTTGAACCACCTCTCCTCTGCCCTCCATCCTTCTCCCAGTGTTGTGAAGAAGGTACATGGCGATCCTCATCCTGGGATCCTGAATCATGACTTAACTAATAATAAATACTTCTTGGAAATGTGTTTTAAAAAGAAAACAAAAGAGAAGAGAAGGTAAAAATCACCTGAAATTCCATCACATCACTACTGCCATTTTTTTATGATTTTATTACCCTATTTATTAACCATAAACTTCTACTTTCTTATAGGATAGATGGAGATACATTTTTTAAAACATTGAGACCCAACTATACCCAATGTTTTATACTTTACTACTTCTCATCCAACAAGGTAACTAAATATCTTTCCTTTGCATTGAACACTTTGAGGCTGTGTTTTTTAGCAGCCAAATGCTCCCCACTCCCACCTTTTCTCCAGGTGTATTCTCAATTTTTGAAACTTCTATATTAAAAAACAGGGACAAAGCTTCTCCAGTTGAGCAGAACGAAGTTGTGCTCATCCTCCCCATCTGCCAGTGGTCCTTAAAGTACCCCCAAGGAAATCAAAGAGACTTCTGAAAACAGTTTAACAATATAAGTTAAAAAGCATCATTTTTAAAAACTGGCTACATTACATGGAGGTTTATAATTTAACCAATCATCTAATAACAAACATTTAGTTGTTTCCAATTCCTTGTTTTTATAAAAAGTGCTATGAAAAAAAATCTTTATGTACATCCATCCTATTCATAGGCTTTTGATGTATACTGCCAAATTATACTGTAGAAACTTGCATTAGTATATATCTCTGCCAGAAGTATAGAATATTTCTCTCCAACTTCCACAGCATCAAGTATTATCATTAAAATAATAATAATAATAACTTGTCAAACTCTCATCTGTTAAACGTTGCTTTAAGCTTTTATTTGTTTAGTTTCTGTATTTTTACTTTCATGAATTTCTACATTCCTGTCCTTTGTCTGTTTTTGACAAAGATGCTTGTTTTTTCTTACTAATTTACAAAACTTCTTTTTACTGCAAGGACATTTACCCTTTGTCGATGTATTGTAAATAATTTTCTTAATTTGTACTCTGTCTTTCAATTTCCTAACAAGTTTCTCTAAGAGATTGAAGTCGGGTTAATGATACAGTTAATATGAAAAAGACCTACACATATTTAATTTATACTTAATATATTCACTTTACTTAAATGTCTGAGATTCTGATCTATAAATGAATTGTACTTTATAAAATTAAAATATATTTGGAATAAAAGATTTCACTTATTATATAAACAGCCATCATTACTTTTATAAGTAACAGGTAATCTATATATAAATTTGACTTTAAGTGTCAACATCAGTGAATGACTAATGGTACTGGATTCTAAGAGGAAATGAATGAGCAAGAAGAAATTAATTTTTTATACATGCAGTTGTAACATGACACAGCTGTGACATTTGGAGAGAAAAAGTAGTTTTAAAAATGGTGAAGGTCAAAAAGATTTTTAAATCACAAATAATAACTTGATTATTATCTAGACATTACCATGCTAAGAGTAAATTTAGATGAAATAAATAATCTAATCCTAAATTATTCGGGTATATGTTCATTGTTAAGTATATTCCCTATTAAAATTTAACACTGAAAAATCTAAATAAAATGATAAAATGTTAATGAATGTTACCCTCTTTTAGCTGCACTTTATGGTTTAAGAATGAAATGTGGTCTCAGGATTTCAATTATATGATGGGTTTGAAGTCCAGTGCAACGGACTTCAATCATTTCTAGGTTTTCCCTTGTGGAGTTTTATAATATAAAACACTTCTTAAAATTACAGACCATGAATTAGATAGATTGATTTTAATATTTTGTTATAGGATTTATATAACATATCATATCTAAAATTATTTTATATATATGGTTAAAATAAGTTAGGTATAGTACACCTTTTAACTTTTATAGTGTAAAAAGATTTAAAACAATCTTTCAACAATCAGGCTTCTCCAGTAATAGAAACTTTCTCTCCTTAGTTTATTATGGTGTATAAATAAGACTTTTTTTTCAAAGGCATCTAAAGAAGACAACCTTATTAAACAAGCACAAGGAAATGAATTAAGGATAAAAGGCTAGTGTTCCTTCCAATGAGCACCACCAACATTAATGGGGATGCCAGGCATCTTAAACCCGGAAGTATCAGCCTTTGCTAATGCTCTCAGACTAATTTTTATAGGATATGAACCCAGCCACATGCAGATTATAAATTCTGATTTCAGTATGAGTATCCACATCATACCAATTGCAAATTCTAACCTCATCATTATTTTCTAATATTTTTAACATTTTTCTTTTTTAAGATTTTATTTTATTTTATTTTTTTAAAGATTTTATTTATTTATTTGACAGAGAGAGATCACAAGTAGATGGAGAGGCAGGCAGAGAGAGAGAGAGAGAGAGAGAGGGAAGCAGGCACCCTGCTGAGCAGAGAGCCCGATGCGGGACTCGATCCCAGGACCCTGAGATCATGACCTGAGCCGAAGGCAGCGGCTTAATCCACTGAGCCACCCAGGCGCCCCTAAGATTTTATTTTTAAGTACTTTCTACACCCAGCGTGGGAGCTTGAACTTACAACCCCGAGAACAAGAGGTGTGTGCTCTACTGACTGAGCCAGCCAGGTGCCCCTCATTGTTATTTTCTACCATTGTCACCAAATGTCCAATCCCCAACCTAAAAATACTTTATCATTTTAACCATCAGGTATATTTTGCAGCTTTCAGGATATCTTGAAGAAATAGTGTTGGTGGGTGTTACAAACTCTTGTTTATATTTTATTATTATACATCATCCAACTGAGGAACTATGTATATAAATAATGGTTCAACTTTGTCAGTTTCAAGGATTCAAAAACAATTTTTTTAAAGATTTTATTTATTTATTCATGAGAGACAGAGAGAGAGAGAGAGGCAGAGGGAGAAGCAGGGTCCCCACTGAGCAGAAAGCCCAATGCGGGACTCAATCCCTCGACCCTGGGATCATGACCTGAGCCAAAGGCAGATACTTAACCATCTGAACCATACAGGCACCCAAGGATTCAAATTTTTTTATTCTCTTCCCTTACTCCATCGCATCAGTAACAGATGTTTGTTAATTCTTCCTCCCAAATGTCTATTATATCCTCCATATTACTGCTTTTCCCTTTCTGAGAAAACAGCCTCACCGACAACTACTACAATAATACTTATCAAACAAGACAAAAACACAGAATAAAGTGTATGATGGTATATTAAGCAGATATTTTTTAAAGTTCAGTACACAAAATAGTAATTGTAAGAATGTAAAAAAGTATATGGACAAATATTTTGAAGGAAAATATTTTGAGTTATAGGCAAGGTAAAATGTTCATTAAAATCATTTTTAGATATTTAATAATTTTAAAAGGCAATAGTACTGTTCACAAACACTAATTTCATCATACCATAATCTGATTCAGAAATCTACTTAAACTATATTCAAAGGTGATCATTTAAAAACCATTCACCTGGGCACCTGGGTGGTTCAGTCAGTTGGGCATCTGACTTTTTGTTTAGGCTCAGGTCATGATCTCCTACATCATAGGATTAAGCCCCAGGTAAGGCTCCATGCTTAGTAGGGAGTCTGCTTGAAGATTCTCTTCCTCTGCCCTCCCCTCCCTCTCTCTCTAAAATAAATAAATCTTTAAAAAATCATTCACCAGTTGGTCACTCTTCTCCTTACCTTTCCATCCTTCTAAAGTTCCCTTAATTATCTTCCTTACTATATCCCAACGATAAACTTACTAGAGCATAGAGCACTCCTAACAACACCTAACATTTGTCTCTGCCACCAAGACTTTGCTGAATTCTCTTATTTCTGTTAGAGACTAAGAAAGACAAAAACGAGCTCTGGACAGCCAGGAGTTGGCCTGTCACTCTCAGTCAGGTCTTGTGTTGCTGGGAGTTGGCTTGGCACTTAGAGCTATGCCAGGGTGTTCGTAACATTTTATTTGAATATAAACAATTTCAGAGAACAGCCAAAATCAGACAAGGCCACTCTGACTTTATGTGAACAGAGACAAAAACAACACTGTCCACACCAAAAAATGGTCAAACACTCCCCTTTCATGGCTAATATGTCTGTTTCCTTACCAACTCTAGTTTTAGCACCATGATGTTCTTCCTGCCTTCTAGGTAAGAATTATTAGGATCCCTGGGGCCCTGGAGGGGGCTCAGTTGGTTAAACAGCTGCCTTCGGCTCAGATCATGATCCCAGAGTAGCGGGATAAAGTCCTGCTTCCGACTCCCTGCTCAGGGGGTAGTCTACTTCTCCCTCTGCTCCTCACCCTGCTTGTGTGCTCTCTCTCGCTCTCTCTCTCAAATAAATATATAAAATCTTCAAAAAAATTATTAGGATCCCCAATCACAAAATTACTTCTGCTTTTTGACAGCATCAAACCCCTGTTTTCTTGACCTTTCCCCAAATCACTTAACATGAACCCAAATCCTAGAAGTCCTTTCTTTTTTTTTTTTTAATTTTATTTTTTATTTATTTGTCAGAGAGAGAGAGAGAGAGCGAGCAAGCACAGGCAGACAGAGTGGCAGGCAGAGAGAGAGAGAGAAGCATGCTCCCTGCCAAGCAAGGAGCCCGATGTGGGACTCGATCCCAGGACACCGGGATCATGACCTGAGCCGAAGGCAGCTGCTTAACCAACTGAGCCACCCAGGCGTCCCCTAGAAGTCCTTTCTAATGCCTTCTCACTGAGATGCTTCAAGGTTCCATGTCCCTTAGTGCTACAAGTTAATAAATCCAATTTTTTTTATTCAGGTGAGTTCCTGATGGCATTTTTTACATATTTATTATTAACAATACTACTTGCTTTTTAAAAAAAGATTTCTTTTTAGAGAGAGCAAGCAAGCACGCAGAAGAGACAGGGAGAGGGATTGAAAGTCTTAAGCAGAGTCTGTGCTGAGTATGGAGCCTGACGTGGGGCTCGATGTCACCACCCTGAGATCACAACGTAAGCCAAAACCAAGAGTCAAATGCTTAGCTAACTGCACCCCCCAGGGGCCCCAAATACCATTACTTTTTACAATGGTTTTCATTTTTATATATTTTAATCTTATCCCCCCAAAAATCTGAAAAGTCTCTTTTATTTTCTAACATGAAGCTGTTTTTAGTTTCAGTATATACTCTTATAGTTCATACCATGTTTCATCCATTTAACTTATATGTTAAGTAATTTTTTCCATCACAAGCACATATACATTTGCTCTTTAATTCCATAAAATGGTTAAGTTCTGGGATGCCTGGGTGGCTCAGTTGGTTAAACGTCTGACTTCAGTTCAGGTCATGATCTCAGGGTCCTAGGACTGAGCCCCACAAGGGGTTCCATGCTCAGCAGGGAGTCTGCTTCTCTCTCTCTCTGTTTGCCCCCAGCCCTTCCCTCTCTCAAATAAATAAAATTCTTTTTTAAAAAGGTAAGTTCCTTAAGAGTACAGTCATTGTGATGCACATTGAATAATATATAAAATTATTGAATCATTTTATTGTATAACTGAAACTAATATTATACTGTTAATTATATTTCAATAATAATAAAATGATAAGCTCCATGTTGATCAAAATATTTATATTTTTATAACATTACAAAGAAGGCTGTCATTAATTCCTTTTATTTACTGGAAATTCTGATCCTGGCTTCTTTTCTTCAACTCTACATTTCCTTCTTTTAAGATGCTTTCCTACCTTAGTTTCATGACCACCTAAATATGATGGCTTCTATCTAAACCTATAACCATAATCGATACCCCTCTTCTAAGACCCACACGGATATCCAACTGGATAGTCTCACGTTCCCCATTTCTAGAACAAAACTCAGTATCTAGTCCACCAAACTTTGACACTCCATCTCCTTCTCTAACTTCCATCCTTGTGTCTCTCCCAATCACTCAAACACTCAAATCAGAAATCAAGTAGTAATTCATATTCTTCCTCTTCTCTCACCTCCCACAACCAACAGTTTGCCAAGTCTTGAATATTTTGGATATATTCCTTAACTTTACTTATCTCCCAGTTTATATCTAGTGTAACTAGCTTAGTTAAGACCCTCACCCCCTCTCCCAAACTGTAGTTCTCTTACCTATCTCAAAATCCATCTTCAACCTAACACTGCAGCAGAAACCATCTAGAGTAACAATCTGTTCAAATTAATTCCCTGCTTTTAATTCTTTAATGACTTAAAATCCATTAAAATCCTTCAATGGTTCCACAGTATCAGTAAGTTAAAGGCCAGACCTACTTCTTCCACCTCCTCAACGGACTCTCCCACACTGTCCCCTCACCCTTCATCCATATCCAGTGATCTGAAGTGTTCAAAAAAATGCCAGGCACCAGGGATAATGCTCCCTCTGTTGAGAAGCACTTCCTAGAGATGTCTGACAAATACTCTGCTCTCACAAGCTCAGTTTAATATTCACCTCATATATAATAAACACTTTGACAAATCAAGCATATTCTCCTTTCAGAGTCCAATATACAAGTTTCCCTGACAGCATCGAAATCACTAAAAATAGGGTGGCATGGGTAGCTCAGTCGGTTAAGCATCTGCTTATGGCTCAGGTCATGATCCCAGGATCCTGGGATCGAGTCCCCTATTGGGCTCCCTGCTAGTGGAAAGCCTGCTTCTCCCTCTCCCCTGCTCATATGCTCCCTTTCTCACTCATTCTCTCTCAAATAAATAAAATCTTTAAAAAATTAAAAATAAATAAATCACTTTAATATATTTCAGTATTTACAGTTTCTTCTCCTACTCTGAACTGCAAGGTCCTTGAAGACAGAACCCGTGACTTAATATAATTTGTATCCAAAGTAACTAACACTATGCCTGGCACAAAGCAGACCTAAACAAACAAGTTAAGTAACTGATTTGCTAATTCACAGCAAAAGAAAAATTTTATTTTGCCATGAAACCTCATCTAATTAAGGTTAAAGGCAAAGAATATCATATCAAGCATTGCTGTACTTTTTAAAGATTTTTTATTTATTTATTTGACAGAGAGAAATCACAAGTAGGCAGAGAGGCAGGCAGAGAGAGAGGAGGAAGCAGGCTCCCTGCTGAGCAGAAAGCCCAATGTGGGGCTTGAACCCAGGACCTGGGATCATGACCTGAGCCGAAGGCAGCAGCTTAACCCACTGAGCCACCCAGGCGCCCCAGCATTGCTGTACTTTTTAATGACAAAAAAGCTTCTTCATAAAATGCTGCAAGAAAGAATAATTTTACAAGAAAGGGTAACGTTACATGATGATCAGCTTATTGCTTTCAGAATTGCTACTTATGCCGATGCTCATAAGAAATAAGATTTACGATCCTACCTATAATACTATGTTTTAGTTTGGGGATTTTTTGTTTTTTTTTTTAATATTTTATTTATTTATTTGATAGAGATCACAAGTAGTCAGAGAGGCAGGCAGAGAGAGAGGGAGGCAGGCTCCCCGCTGAGCAGAGAGCCCTATGCGGGGCTGGATCCCAGGACCCTGAGACCATGACCTGAGCCGAAGGCAGAGGCCTTAACCCACTGAGCCACCCAGGCGCCCCGTGTTTTAGTTTGTTTAAACAAACTATACAACGGCTGCTCTATAATAAGTTTTAAAATAATGCTAATATAAACATGTAAAATCAGGCACTGTTTACAAGTGAAAGAGAGCATTTTAAAGCTTTAAAAATAAAACAAAGGAAGACAACTTTATAATCTCAGAGTACAAACTGATATAACCAATGTAGAAAATAATTTAACATTTCTTAATCAAATTGAAAATACACATGTTCCAACACAAAAATTCTATTTCTAGGTTATATACTCTGGAAAAATGTTTGCATACATGTACCTGAAATTTTGTAAGAGAATGCTCAGTATAGTATATTCATAATAGCAAAAACATTTAAAAATCAATTGATTAATAACAACAGAATATAGCATATTCATATGATGGCATACCCCATGACAGTAATTATGGATATATGAATATCTATATATGAATATGAACTATACCTATATTCAATAACATAATCTTAAAATATTAAGTACAAAAATCAATTTTGATATAGTAAAATTATAATAAAGAATGTTTTAATTTCTAATTTACTTTTAATCCATTTAAATGGGGAAACTATAGTGTCACTGCCATATTAGATAAGAATTTCTCTTTAGGGGAACCTGAGTGGCTCAGTTGGTTAAGCATCTGACTTCACCTCTGGTCATGATCCCAGGGTCCTGGGATCGAACCCCAGATTGGGCTCCCTGCTCAGCAGGAAGTCTGCTTCTCCCCCTCCTTCCCACTTCTGCTCTATCTCTGTGTTTCTCAAATAAATAAATATTTTTAAAACAGAATTTCTTTTTATGTTTTTTAAAGTATACTTACTTATTTTATTTATTTTTTTTTAATTTCCACACCCAAAGCAGGGCTCAAACTCATGATCCTGAGATCAAGAGCTGTATGCTCTTCCGACTGAGACAGCCAGGCACCCCCAGATAAAAATTTCTTTTTTTTTTTTTAAGATTTTATTTATTTGACTGAGAGAGATCACAAGTAGGCAGAGAAGCAGGCAGAGAGAGAGGAGGAAGCAGGCTCCCCACTGAGCAGAGAGCCCGATGTGGGGCTTGATCCCAGGACCCTGAGATCATGACCTGAGCTAAAGGCAGAGGCTTTAACCCACTGAGCCACTCAGGTGCCCCAGGTAAAAATTTCTTAAAGCAAAAAATTAAGCTCACAACTACCAAACTGAAATTATTTCCTATAGAATAAAATGAAGAAACAAAGTCAGCACTGTCCAGTAGAACTTTCCATTATAATGGGAATGTTCTATAACTATACTGTACAATAAGATAGCTACCAACTACATGTAGCTACTGAGCACTTGGCTACCACAGTAGAGAAACTACATTTTTAATTTTAAGTAATTTAAAGAGCTACATTTTATAAGTGGTTATCATATTGGACAACGTAGCACTAAATATTTCTTTGTAGAAACATAACCTAGAAGAATAGTTATACAATACATACTCTAAAATATCTAGTTTTAGCACCTAGTTGTTACTGATTTTCCTTGATAAAAAAAACTTTTTTTTAAAAAGATTTTATTTATTTATTTGAGAGAGAGATCACAAGCAGGCAGAGAGACAGAGAGGGGAGGGGAAGCAGGCTCCCTGCTGAGCAGAGAGCCCGATGTGGGACTCGATCCAGGACTCTGGGATCATGACTTGAGCTGAAGGCAGAAGCTTAACCCGCTGAGCTATACCCAGGCGCCCAATAAAAAACTATTATTTTATAAAGTTCTTTTCCTTCTCCCTTCTCACAATTTAAAGCAAATTTCAGATGTTTGATGTATAGGAGCTTTGGTTATAAAAGACATTTTAAATACTTACTCTAGGTCTTTTTACATCTAAAATCTCCAGTGAAACTATGTAACTACTAAAAAGCACACAATTAAATTTCCATTCAGCCACTAAAAATATAATAGGAAAAGGCTCTGTTCTCATGGGTGAGAATACCAGTTCTAACTTCACTTACTAGTTCTGGCACTTACTAGTTCTAACTTCAGTCAAATTTATTTAACCTTCTGAGCCTCAAGCTTATCATTTTAAATGAAATATATCTAACTCAGATGAATATAAAGTGTAAGTGAAATAAAATGATAAACTCGCATTACACAGTGTCTGACCCCCTGCCCCCACCTGCTTCTCTGCCTACTTGTGATCTCTCTGTCAAATAAATAAGTAAAATCTTTAAAAAATAAATAAATGCATTTTGATCAGTTCTGTTTTCTTAAGCACAATTATAAAGAGGCTGAACACCTTCCTTTCTTAGCTACTCCCAATATTTAACTCTAGTGATCTATAAAACATTGCTGAGTTCATTTCACGATGTGTTACATGTCTGTTATGACTTTTTGACATATACCTATATATATTTTTTTTAAAGATTTTATTTATTTATTTGACAGACCAAGATCACAAGTAGGCAGAGAGGCAGGCAGAGAGAGGAGGAAGCAGGCTCCCTGCTGAGCAGAGAGCCTGATATGGGGCTCGATCCCAGGACCCTGAGATCATGACCTGAGCCGAAGGCAGAGGCTTTAACCCACTGAGCCACCCAGGCGCCCCAGACATATACCTATATTTTGACAAAATGTTTTTAAATATGTTAAACTGTTATATGTTATAATGGTGTGGACTATAGCATGAAATATTTTTCTGATGCTCGGGGTACATAATATTATGTTTTTTCTAAGTTATTTAGAAGAAATCTCTAAGAAAAAAAAATGAAGGAAAAAGGAAAATGTCATTTTACTCAGAAATAAGAGAAAAAAACATGGTGTGTTTGTTTTGGAGAAAGCAAAGGCCTTTTATTTAGGAAGGAGGGGAAGGAGTGGCAAAGGTACATGACATTTAGTAAGTATCTAATAAGGGTCAGAAAGAATTTTTATTTACTCTGAGTTCTAAGCTTTTCCCTTAACCTTGGTGAAACTCCCTCTTCTTGAGTAAATGTATTAGTTGGGCTGCTCTGGAACAAGGCTCTGTATTTTATACATTTGTACTAGATATATTGTTTTTAGGTAATGTTTACAGATCTTTGAACTTTTTTTTTTTTTAAGATTTTATTTATTTATTTGACAGAAAGAGAGATCACAAGGAGGCAGAGAGGCAGGCAGAGAGAGAAGAGGAAGCAGGCTCCCTGCTGAGCAGAGAGCCAGATGCGGGGCCCAATCCCAGGACGCTGAGATCATGACCTGAGCTGAAGGCAGAGGCTTAACCCACAGAGCCACCTTGAACTTATTTTCTTAACCAACATTTAGGTAGTATCCAAAATAAGTTGCGTCTTTAATTTACTCTATTAATTACTTAGACTTAAGAATTAAATACAATCTTGGGGTGCCTGGGTGGCTCAGATGGTTAAGCATCTGCTTTCAGCTCAGGTCATGATCGAGCCCAGAGTTGAGCCCGGAGTCGAGTAGGGCTCCCTGATCAGTGTGGAATCTGCTTCTGCCTACCCTTCTACCCCTCTGGCTCATGCTCTCACTCTTAAATAAACAAATACAATCTTTAAAAAAAAAAAAAAAAAAAAGAATACAATCTTGTTTTCACTATTTTATTATTTTCTAAATGTTATTATCTTTGTTCCGGTAGCTCCATGTTAATTCAAGAGATTAAATTTTTATGTGTACCAAAATTAATTTCTATTCTGAAGGAAATAGTTATTGGATCCAAATATAATTTTTATTTTTATATTTTTTCAGACTTTATTTCTAGATAATAATTTTAAAGTTTTATCACTAAGTTGAAGCTTTCTGAATACCCATCATTATGATTAAATGATGTATCTAGTATTTGTGGTGGACAGAATTCTAGGACTCCCAATTACCCTAACCTTTCAAAATTCCTTCCTTCATCAAGAAGACTGGATATCATTCCTATGATCCTGATTATAGATATAATTAAAGTTACCAACAAGGTGACTTTAAGTTAATCAAAGGAGATTACGAAGTATGTTTCTTGAACTCTATGTAATCATACGTTAGAGGAAGAAATTTTTCTCTGGCTGTTGGCAGAAGGGAAAGTCAAAGCTTTGAAGAAGGATTTGACCCACCCTTGCTGACCTGAAGACAGATGGGAGGGTCCTCAAGGCAGGAATGTGAGTTTGGCCTCTGGGAGCTGGGAGTGGTACCTGGCCAACATCTGATAAAAACATGGAAGACCAGTCCTACAGCCACAAGGAATGATTTGTACCAACACCAGGAGTGAGTCAGAAAGAGAACTCTGAGTGAGAGATAAGAACACAGCTGGTCAACACCTGGACTTCAGCCTTGGGATATTCTGGGCAGAGATCCCATTTACATTGTGTTGGACTCCTGCTCTATAGACCGTGAACTAATTACTGTGTATTGTTTTAAGCCACTAAGTTTGTGATAATAAGAAACTTAATTCAGTATCAAAGTGGGAAGAAGGAAATGATGGGCAAGAGGAGTGTTTTAAAAAATGCATATACATCATAAACTGCAGGGAGTAACGTACAAAGTAGTGCTCAAGACCTACCCAACAGCTGAAAGATAACAGTCCCAGGGTAGTAGAACCTCTTACATAGCATCCGCCTAGTGAGGCACTGTAGAAGATTTAAAAGAAGACCTGCACAAAATTTTAAGTCTTTGAGATTTGTTTTCTAACATTCTTTTTTTTTTTTAAGATTTTATTTATTTGGGGGTGCCTGGGTGGGTCAGTCGGTTAAGCGTCTGCCTTCAGCTCGGGTTATGGTCCCAGGGTCCTGGGATTGAGCCCCACATCAACTCCCTGCTTCTCCCTCTCCCTCTGCCTGCCACTCTACCTACTTGTGCTCTCCATCTCTCTGTCAAATGGATAAGTAAAATCTTAAAAAAAAAAAAAGATTTTATTTATTTGACAGAGAGAGACACAGTGAGAGATGGAACACAAGCAGGGGAGTGGGAGAGGGAGAAGCAGGCTTCCCGCTGATCAGGAAGCCCGATGCAGGGTTCAATCCCAGGACCTTGGGACAAGGACCTGAGCTGAAGGCAATCGCTTAACCAACCGAGCCACCCAGGTACCCCTGTTTTCTGACATTCTTATCTATGAGTGACTCTCCTTATGCCTTCAGATTATAAGGATTCTGAAGACCAACAGTAACCTGCCATCTGTACAAAACAGAAAAGTATCTGGGTGATCATTGGTACTTATTCACTAGACTAAATGAAAAATAGCTTCATCTCCTTATTGCTATACTACTCAGAGGATAGTGATGTCTAAATAGCTATGTACGAACTCAACTTATGTTTTAAACCCTGTGTTAAAGAAATGTAAAAAATAAGAACAATGGCTATGCTTGTAAGTTGTCTTCCTTAGGGTTTTTCTTTTACTCAGAGATGATATCCCTCTTATGAAATGACATCAATTACAAATAAATAAACGTCCTTCCATGGCAAAACAGCCACTGGAGGAGTGTGCTGCCACGGGCTTAGACCCGCTCAAGAGAACTAACTGTTAATCTGTAAGAATTCTATGAGATCATTGTTAAAAACAGCCATTATTAAAAATTAAATTGTAAAAACATAAAATTATATGAACAAAAGAATAAAAATACTTAAAACTCATTGCTTCCTAGTTATTGTGCTATATTTTACTATTATCTTTACTATTACTTTACATTTACTGAATCTGTACAGTAGAATTACTACATAATGGTGCATCACCGTGCATTTCTTCCCAACTCCACACAGACATCACACTGATAGCTTGAAACTAATTGGCAAATGCTACAAATCAGAGCTTTTTAAACAATTTTGTTGATTGTCTAGACACTGAGGAAAGTCAAGGAGAAACTGTTAATAAAGCAAATGAATTGTAACAGTGTATCATGTCTATAGCTGTTACAATGTAAATACTATAAAATAGAGGAATTCTTAGTGTTCAAAAACTGTTTTTCAATTCAGCAAAGGAGTCACTTTTAATAAAGTTCTGATATACATCTTTGTCTTTGTCATTTAACTTTTGTGTTGTTACTCATTTAACATTCATATAAAAATTACCCTTGATCATCAATTGCTATCAGAGTTTAGCTATAGACATAAGAGTTCCAGAAAAAAAAAAAATCAACAAAAGCATTCCATGAGAAACAAGTGGCTACACAGAGTTTATAATAAAGAATACTGTGTATGTATTATTATTATTTGTAAACTGTATTCTATATCCTTTATGTCAGTAAAATGCATAATATACACAAGATGATTTTTAGAAAGCCAATTATTAAAAATTTATCAAATCATCCACATTTCTTGAAATGTTTTCTGGTCTATAAATTACCAAAATTACAATCAATGACATAGAAACAGCATTTACATTTTTAAATAATTTTTTTTCCCACTTGTAGAACTGTTAGTCCTCAGTAGGAAACACTATAGGCAGTTGTAAGCAGCGAGACATACTCTAGTTGAGAGCATGGTAGAAGTGGTGATAATCCAGTCACAGTGTAGGTATGGTCAGAGGATCAGCACTGCCAGTAAACTGTTCATTACTAGACCACAACAAGTATGTAACCTGAGGACAGCATTTGTGCAGAAGTATTCGAGCTGCAACAGATCAGAAATTTTTAAAAATTAAAAAAACAAACAAACAAACTTGGAATCACTGCTCTGGGACACCAACATTTGCCACAAAACTAAAATGAATTGTCCTCTTAACAGGGGTAAGTTACCTTCAAACAAACTGCTGTTACTCAAAAAAAAAAAAAAAAAAAAAAAAAAAAAAAAGCCCTGGACTACAGGCCAGAGGCTATTACCAGAAGCTGTAGTTAAAGGCAACTGTGTATGACTGTGTATCACTTGTTTTTTTCATCTGATTCAGAATCTATCCTGGCCAGATTTCAGCTTCCCTATACCACCACAACCACCATTTATCAATCTTGAGCTATCCTCACTCTCCTTTTAAGTTGCCCAGACCCACGGTTGATGTTTTCTAATACTTACCTGATTTTATCTCATCTGTTAAGCGACTTTCATTCAAGGAAACACTATCTGCTCCTGGGTTTTCCGGATGTCTTAAATACTAGTTAGGTCTCTGGTTTTGTAAAATAAAACATTATCATCACTAAAAATGTTTAGCAGATATTTAAAAGAGCTTTAATTTTTTCTAACGTACTGATAAATTATAACCTGAAGAGTAAGATGTTAATATTGATTAATGCACAGATTGTTGGCCATCAGCCAGGAGTTTCTGAGTGTTTGCCCCATGGAACCATGTCCTATGAGACTGATAGCACAGTACTGTATGACAAGGCATTAAGAAATCATGTATTAAATGAAGAAACAGGCTGAATTTGTATAACCAAGAATGTCCCAAACTTACTGAAGATGGACTTTCTTTTCTGCTCAAGGAACACTTAATATACCATGAAACAACTTACTCATAAAATATGCTTTAGAGCATTAGTCATCATTCAATCTTACCACTGAACCTAAGGCCATTCAAATTAACTCCTTCCTATGATAATCCTGTCTATTATCTAATATCACTAAGTGCAAACACCTTTTTTTTTTTTTTTATGTGACAGAGAGAGAGAGATCACAAGTAGGCAGAGAGGCAGGCAGAGAGAGAGAGGGGAAAGCAGGCTCCCGGCTGAGCAGAGAGCCCGATGTGGGGCTCGATCCCAGGACCCTGAGATCATGACCTGAGCCGAAGGCAGTGGCTTAACCCACTGAGCCACCCAGGTGCCCCTGCAAACACCTTTATGTAATGTGTAAGAGGTATCCCAAATACACTTTGCTCATTTTGTCAATTTTCTCTTCAGATCTTATAATCTACTTTTGAGGCTTTAACTTGGCTGTTCAAACTTGTCCATGACCTAAAGGCACATTCTTTTAATTCTGTTTCTAAATATAACAGTATTTAACATGTTTAAAGAAATATCCTTATTAATAAAGAACTCCCCCTGTTTTTTTTTGGATTTCATTGTATTAGTTTTCTATGTCAGCATGATTTCCTTTTATTGAGTGCTCTGGAATTGCTCCGCCTGGGTTTTTGTAGGAAAGTCAACACAAACTAGGAAAAAAATGCACTCATTTTGCTTTGTAGGCACTGTCTTTTGAATAGGAATCAGCTTCATAAATTAAATTATGCAAGTACCAGAATTAATAAGAATCACTGAGGATATATGAATTATAGGAAAATAGCTCTTCACTCTCCATTACAAATGAGGTAACGAAAACCTAAGAATTAAAAGTTTGTAATAAAAACATAAAGTGACAGAGAAAGAAGAGCAGATATACGCAGGGCAGCAATGAGCAAATGATTGAAATTTCAAGCTAGTTTTCTTTTGTTAAAAGCAGCTTCTCCAGTAAAGAAAAATTGATTAATCAGAGAAACTGACAAGGATCACAGGAACCTGGTCAATTTCTCTTAACAGCCAGCTCCACTTGTTAAAGACTTTGAAGCAGAAAGACACCGATTGTCAATTTCCTACAGAAGCTCTTTACACCAGGAAGAGAGAGTGGGGGTGGAAGTTGAGAAAGAGGAGAAAAAAAAACACACACACAGAGTGGTGAGAAGAACAAAATGAGTGGAAAATTTTAAAATAGTGTTTTAGAAAAATGGGAAATAACAGCACAAAGAAAACAAAAGCTAAGGTGAATTTATAGTGTGTGAGGATATGTCCCACATCCTTTGTGACACTCTATTTTTGTTAGCTAAAATAAGATGTTTCAGAACCTACTGTGGTGTCCAACCTCATTTCTAATTAGCATTATCTTAAGAATAGGCCAAGCACCCAGGAGGCAAAAGAAAACTTACAACAGAAAATGATAGCAATAGGCATACCTTTTAATATATGGCAGGAATTCAATTAATAACACTAGATTAGGGATGGGCAGTTCCCTGTGTTTGTGTTGAGAAAATGAGTAGGATGGCCAACAGTTTAAAACATGATATGAAAAGGTTAATTCAGTCTGAGTACAGAGAGGAAACCTCAGTGTATGGAGAACTTACATGGATGACAACTAATGTGTACGACTAGAAAATGAGTCAATCACTCTGGAGAAAGGTATATTTAAAGAGGATATAAAGACTGTTTCCTTTCATATTAAATGAAAATTTTTCCTTTATTTTTATTTCCTTTATTTTTATAAATTATACAATCTCTATTGTGTAAGACAGAACCTTAAGTGTATTTGCCACTTAAATTCAGGTCAGCATATGACCCGTGCATAAAAAGGAATATATACATTTGTGCATCTCTGAAACCAATTTAGGAATTTAAAGTTGAGAAGGGCTCCTGGGAACTCCTTGTCATAGAAAATTTTCAAACTCAAAGGACTGCTTCTACCATTTAACACCTGCATCATTTTCTGTGCCCAGAATGCTCTTCCTTTTTGCTATGTGGCCAAACATCTTCCTTTCGAAAGATACAAAAATTCACCTTCCCAGAAATGCAAATGACAAGGATATGGTATTTAATATACTTTGGTTAGATATACAGATTCATCTACACTTGCATAAATCCAAAAATTATAGTAACAATTATTTCATGGCATTTTATTAAACTTACAACAACTATGTTACAGAATTTTAAGTAATATATTTTAGAAGTGAAGGTCATCTCTAAATGTAGTTAGCAGAACTGAATTCCATTATCAGGAGAAAAAATATTAATTTGCCTATAAAACTGAAAAACTAGCTTAAGATTTCATAATGACCTAATTTTTTAAAATTTTTATACAAAATAAAAACTTTTTCTATACTTTGCATATGAAAATAAAAACATAGTAATATAATTCTGTTACTGTTTTTCCCAAATGGCAAAATTTCCCAAAGGATTTAAATTTAAAAAATAAATGTCTCACATATTCAGAGGTGTGAAATTATGAGTAGATTAAAGGAAGAAATAATAATAATATAAGTTGTTAGGCTTAGTTTTATTCCAAAAAATTTATATTTCATCAACAAATATTATTTAGAATCTATCATTCAAATGCATAGTATGTGCTTCCCTATACTTTCTTTTTGCAATTTCCAAATCCCTATTTTTTCCTATTACAATTTAATTAGTTTTAAACTCTTTTTTTTTTTTTTTTAACTCTTCTAACTTAGGACTGGCAATAACTTGACAAAGGGAATTGAAAATTCTTTTCCCTGTTTTTAAAAAAACTTTAAGACAAAGCGCATAAAAAAGTAAATGACTCAAAACTAGAATTTAAGTTACAAAGAGAAGAAAAACAGTAAAACAAAATATAGTAAAAGTTAATAAGCAGTAATTTCCTCCGGGTGACAGAGGAGTAAGTGATTTTTATTATGATCTTTGTATTCTTGTCTAAATTTCTTACACTCAACATGTACTACATCTATAATTGGAACAATACATAACACTCTTAAACTTAAAATGTTAAAATGTTTCATATTTAGCTTTCAGTCCATTATGTTACTTAAATATGAGCTTAGTGGTCATTTCTTATACCAAATGTCCAGGCTTTCTAAAGTCATTTTAGACTATATTTCTGCCTAAAGAAAAGATTATATTCATTATGAAGTGTAATATATTTGGTAAAGCACTTATCAAAGTCATTAAAGCAGAGGTTCTTAAATGGTGGCAATTTTGCCTTCCAGGGGACATTTAGCAATGTTGGAGACATTTCTAGTTGTCACAACTGGGGAAGTGTAATGCTGGCATCTAGTAGATAGAGGTCAAGGATATTGTTACATACCCTACACAGCACAGGCTAGCCCCTCACAGCAAAAGAGTTATCTGGGCCAAAAGGTCCAACCTGACCCAAAGTGCCAAGGTTGAGAAATTCTGCTGTGGATCATTAACCTATATTTCTCCTTAACATTATTACTATAGGTACCTCACGGTATAATTTTTTGAATGTTCTAGAATTCAGACTTAGAGTTATTATTATTTTTATCTGCTTCCCCCCAAATAAAACACCTTCTTTTACTTTGTTCATTATGTTTCAATTTTCCTGAAATTGATTTCTGGAGTTCAAATATTATTGTAAGGTTTTCAAAAAATTAAAGATGCTCTATTTTGTACTTGATATGGTTAGTCTATGTTCCTAGTTTTCACAGTGGAGATAGAAGATAGAGATGGGGGGAGTGAGCACTGGTGCATGAGGGCAGGTATTTAAAATCACCCATCTTGTTCTGCTCACTGCTGTAGCTCACATATTAAGTGTTCAATAATTTTTGTTGAATAAACTGATGGAGCTAAGTCCTGACTAGACAGACTGCTTACCGCTGGATTCCCTCTGAGGAGTGACGTACCTGCAGAAGCTCACCAGTGGAAGACTCTAACATCAAGTCATACCATATGCCAGAGCTTCTTTATCTGATATGCCGAACTTTCAGGCGCATATTCTTCTAGGTACTAACACAAGAGCAGCCGAATGAAGGTTCTGCTCTGATGAACACATCAAGTATAGATGACAGGAAGCTGCACGGCATTTTAAGATTATTTTTTAAACTATCGATTGGACATGGGGGATAAGGAAGAGCCATGAGTTAGAAATGATACTAAATTTTCTTTTTTTTTTTTTAAGATTTTATTTATTTGAGAGAGAGAGAGAAAGAGCGTGCACACGCAGGGGGAGCAGTAGTGGCAGAGGGAGAAGCAGGCTCACAACCAAGCAGAGAGCCCGACACAGGGCTCGACCCCAGGACCCTGGGATCATGACCTGAGCAGAAGGCAGATGCTTAACTGACCGAGCCACCCAGGTGCACCAACACTAAATTTTCATATCCAAATAACCCAATTTGGTGGAAAGCCTGAGATGCAAGAGGGTGAGAGCTGTGTCCTCCAAACTGGAATTCAGTATGTATCAAAGGAATTGTTTCTGGTGAAAGTTCTAACCAAGGAAATAGAATGAAGGGAGAGAAGAGGTAAGAGTCACAGAAGTAAAAAAAACCAGTAATCTTTTAATAGTAAAATGCAAATAACTGTTCCCTCATGACTGAATAAGCCAATTTAAGTCTTATCCCTGCTACTGGATTTAAAACAGTTTATAAGAGAATGCCATGTACTTAGACTGATTGAGCTACCCCTTATCTTAGAAGTGGAGTCATCTTTCCCAGGGACACAGAAAGATAGAGGTGAATACATGAAACAAAGAAGTAGGGTTTTGATCAGAAGGATGGAAGGAAGAAATGGATACTGGTTATGCAAATAACGGCTTCCAACAAAAATTTTAGATCTTTTTCACACAAGCAGATATTAAGATAGACTAGCCCCATCCTATACTTAAGGAAAGGACTTACATTCATTATGCTCTTTAATTTTGTTATGAACAAAGATGTGGATAACTATATTTTTCTCCATTATGTTTTACAGTGTGTGGGTAGTCTCACTTAACTCCTACATTTGGACCCTGCCATCCCTTTTACCAGATATCCTTTTCTGCATTGTATCAACTGTAGCATATCTGCATTTTTTTTTTTAAGTTAAAAAACAAAGAAACAAAAAGAGGAGAACAATCAGGATACCCGGTACTCCGGTTTCAGGCATGAGGCTAGACACTTAAAATTCATTACCTCAAATCCTCTTAACTCTAAAATTAGTACTGCTAACTGATTTCTATAGATAGGAAATGTGAGGTAAGGTAATGTGACAAAATTCAAACAGCCAGTAAGCACTGGAGCTGGGATTCCAACCCAGGTCTATCTTACTGCAAGGTTACCACTATTTCCATTTAATATCATCTCATCTCCCTAATGGTATTGCCACTTAAAACATTTATTGAACACCCATGTCAGTTTTCTCTGGACTTAAGAAGAGAATTAGACAGGTAAGTTCTTCCCCTCCAAAAAACTACAGACATTTGACACTTATCAATAAACTATTGTAATAAATATAGCACAAAAGCCAGTATCTTTTCTGCTAAGAGCTGGGGTACAGAAACCCAAAAGTGTTCTGGGCCCACAAGTGCAGCGTTTACCAGACATAACTCAATGTATAATGAACACGTAAGAGTGACATAAAAAGGGAACTGAAAATAAGAACACTAGGTTTTCTAAACAAGGTGAGTTCACATATGCTCTCTTGGTCAATATCAATTTTGTTAGTTCCCTATGAGCCATATCTTTTTTTTTTAATAAGCCATATCTTTTTATCCAATGGATGATAAGGAAAAAATGTTCCTAATGCAATGTGATTTCTTCATTATTCAAGAAATGTTTTTGAGTAGGAATTACATAAAAAGCATGCACTTCTGTATTGTAGGAAATACAAAATTTGGTAAAACAATTCCACTTAGAGTTAACAATTTTTTTTTGAGGGAGAGTGAGTGTGTACAAGTGCGGTTGGGGGCAGAGGGAGAGAAAGAATGTGAAACAGGCCCCATGCCCAGTGCTGAGCCCAATTAGGGGCTGGATCCTACCACCCTGAGATGACCTGAGCCAAAACCAAGAGTCGGATACTTAACCGACTGAGACACCCAAGTGTCCCAAGTTTATACTTTATTTATTTTTTTTAAAGAATTTATTTATTTATTTGACAGAGATCACAAGTAGGCAGAGAGGCAGGCAGAAAGAGAGAGTGGAGGAAGCAGGCTCCCTGCTGAGCAGAGAGCCCAATGCAGGGCTCCATCCCAGGACCCTGGGATCATGACCTGAGCCGAACGCAGAGGCTTTAACCCACTGAGCCACCCAGGCACCCCGAGTTTACACTTTAGTAGGAGAAACAAAACAAAATATAACAGAAGACAATCTATGACAAGTGTCCCATTATTTATAAAAAGTTTTGGAGTTTATAAGAAGGAACTAAGCAATTCTAGCTAGAATAAGGAAAGGCCTCAGGAAAGAAGAATCCGAATCTGGGGCTGGAATCCGAAAGATGGCAAAGATTTCCCAAAGTGAAAGAATGTAGGAGGAATTTAGGGGAAAGGCACAGTACAGTCTGTGCAAAGGAGCAAAGACAAAGAGGTACACAGTATGTTTACAGTGGCAGATTCTAATTGGCAAATCAAACAATTTAAATAAGAAGTATGAAAAGAAAAAGTAGATAGGTGGACTCAATCAGATGATGAAGAGCTTGGATACCAGGCTAAAAAGTCTAAATTGTATTCGGAAAACTAACAGCCAATGAAGCTTTAGGAAGAGTACTAAAAAAAAAAAAAAAAAAATCACAGATAGCTATGTCCATGGTGAGGACTAATGGTGGCTACACCTGCCTGATCACAAGCTGGCCTAGCCCCAGCACGAACCTCATCTTCCACTCCCTTTCCTTGCTCCTTCTGTACATCAAATACCCAGTAGCATAGCTACACATTGCCCTGTCCAAGAGGCTCTTTCACCTCTCCACATCTTTGCACATTTATAACATGGAATGCTCTTGGGGTTGGCAAGGTTCTAGGTATCTCCAATCTCAAATGGTCTCTATCTTTATAAAGCCTTTCCTGCTGCTAAAAGCATGAGCAATTCCTACCTTTATGCTCTTATCTGAGCATTTATCACTCTGTTGTAACTGTTAGTCACACACACACACACACACAGTCACACACACACACACACACACACACACACACACACACACACACTGCAAGCTACTTAAAGACGGAGACTGGATATTAATGATCTTTACAATGCTATAATGTCCAATAAAGTTTAAAGTTTCATTTTCCCTCCTGCCTGTGTACAGCCCCCCCAATTCCTCTATTATAATATTCTTTTCCTTGTTGTCTACTCGTTCTTCATCCCTCATCATAAATTTACCAATCCAAAGAAGCCTTCTGACCCAAAGACTAGGTCAGGTCCCTCACAGTTAATAGACTTACAGCACCATGAATCTTTTTTTCATAGCAGTCACAGCAGTTTTTATTTTATTTTCATTTGTGTGATCTGACCGTCTGTCTCCCCTACTGTTCTTTAATCAACCCCAAGTCAGAATCCCTGTCTGCTTTTTTGCTCACAGTTCAATCTCTAGCACTTAGCATAAGATAAGCACATTAATATAAAATTTGAACAGCTAAAAATGTTGCTGGAACCCAGAGATTTAAGGGCACAGCTCTGGAATCATACAGCTGGCTCAACTACATGAAGTTAGGCATTTAGGCATTCTAAGATAATTTCTTCATCTACAAAAAGAAGACAGTAATAGTAATTCTCTTTCAGAGTTGTGAAAATTTGATGGATGTAGAATGCATACTATAGTAGTTGGCACAGGCAAGCTCTCTATTAAAGTTACATGATAACTACTGTTATCATCCTGTGTCATTGTTACTGATGTCATGATTACCAACATTGCTTCAATACTGATTGGCCATAGCTGAAGGGCTTTCTTATGTCGGCAGAACAGAAGCATTGGTTGAGGGGAGTTACAGCAGTGGCTTTGGATGAATGGCACACAGGATCAACTGGTAGCAAACTGAAGTCTATTCCTGCGCATGCAGCAGTGGGAACTCAGTATCAGCAAGCAGCCAAAAAACAAAACAATTTGTTTATCTGGAGGAGGGCTGGACCAGTAGAAAGAAATATATGATTGCATTCTAACTATATTTTTAAAGTTATTCTATCGAAAGATTGCTTACAGTTACCATTTTTATATTACTTGAAATATGCTTGCTATTATATGTTGTATTTGCCTTTTAAGTACATAATATTTAAATTTTTCAAAATATCTTTGGCTCATTCCTTAAAAACGTAAGTATTATGTAACACTTGCTTTTACATTTATCATTTATTGTTATATTTATCATCTGTCAGATATAATTAGACTTCTAAAATCCTCGTTGGGCTCATTGTGAGATCCCATGACCATTCTGCTTAAGTTTTTCAAACCAAGGTCAACAAATAGAAGAGATTTAAAAAATGCATGTGGAGCTAAGTAAGCGATTGCCCTTTAAGATGAGGAAATGCTAGCAGAAATATGTCCAGTACAATGGAAGAAATTTGGACCCTTCAGCAATCTTACACTACAGTTTATAGTGTTTACCCCACTGTATCTGCAGTTTTTACTCATCTTGGGGAGGGGAAAGAGATTTTGTGAACAATCTCTCCAAGGAAGCAAATAATTACAATTCTAGATCCATCAATAACAACTTATTTTCACTGTTGGCTATTTTATAATTCAATTTGTGGATTCAAAAGTCCTCTTCTACGCAAAAATATGTTATACACAAAAATATTATTTTTAAGGGTGACTAGGCGGCTAAGTCAGTTAAGCATCTGACACAGAGTAAAACAGTTCATACATACTTTCTTTAGAAATTTAGGTAAATGCTATAAATATCAGTTAAGTGTTCAGAAATGTTAAAACTACCTAACCATCCACTGCTTTTGTTTATAACTCATCCTCCTCCTCCATGTTAGGAAAATCACTGGCAGCAGCCATTAGATAAGGTACAAAAGATTTAACCAAAAGCTAAGAGAGGAAAAGTGGTGAAGGACTAGGCGGGACTTTGCTAATGCCTAAAGGGATGAAGTAGACTTCTTTTTCAGTAACAACAGTAATATCTAGTGTACCAAAAACGAATTTTGAATTAACTTAGAATAAATCTGAAAAACTCCTATATCTATTATTAACATTTTCTCAACCATACTCTTCTCTAAGGGATGATACTTCTGCTAAAGACAGACGCTTTGTGCTGAGTGATTGCTTTTTTCCTGGTATCTCTAGAGTGAGGGCCTCAGGCTTCCTTCCGAAGGGGTAAGAGGAGGGGGAGGGGAAACAGGGTAGAAGGAGACTAACTGGAGTCCACTTAGGGCCTTCATCATTCCTAGTGGCAGATCAAATGATAATGTTAGGACAGGGAATACTTTGGGAATATCATAGTGCTTTAATAATCTGAGTAATTTCTTTCTCCAATTTACAGCTAAGAATTTTTTAAATGTAAGCTAAAGTAATTAACTCTCCTGTCTTAAAATCTTACTCTGAAAACATTTTTTTTTTTTTTTTTAGTTTTTCATATAATGTTCAATGATTCACTAGTTGGGTATAATACCCAGCGCTCATCATATCACATGCCCTCCTTAATGCCCATTACCCAGTCACTCCATCCCCCCCAACCTACCTCCCTTTCTACAACCCTCAGCTTGTGAAAACATTTTCCAATATTTTATGAGATTTTTCAAAAATCGTTCACATTTTGTTATTCTGAGTAATTGAATGTATGTCAAACATTGAATCTCATAGGAAATTCTAGACTAACTTTACCCATATTAATGGTTTAATAGTGACCAGATATTTTTTAAAAGTAATGGCAGAAAAGATGGAAAAGTGGTCAACACCTAACAAAGCAAGTCCCCAAACATTATCTCTTAACATTTTTAAAAATCAGAATGTCTTTACAAAAATAAACATGAAAACCCTAAGATAAAGAATATGTACTGAAACAAATGTTCATGTTTCTTGGCCTGTCATTCATTTCAACTACTTAAACAATTATTTCCCATTTATTATGAAGTTCATTTTAGGAGAAAGAAAATCTAGAAATTAAATCATTCATGAACTGGATAGTCAGAATAACCTACCATGAAAACGAGTAGCAATATCCCAAATGATATTACTTCCACAAATGAGCCTTATACATTTGAACAAACATGAAGTCACTTAGAGCCATCCAAATTCATTATAAAAATTATTTTCTCTGTGCAAGTTTAAAAAAATTTTGCAGAAAAAAAACACAGAGTTATAAAAGGAAATCACTCAACATTTCACCTTCATATATTAAAATTTGTTTGAGGTAGGAGAAAAAAAGCATAGTACACATACCAAAAAATCCCAGTAGCATTTTTTTAAAGTAGGCTTTTGTTTGTTAATAATTTTATTTTAAACTTACAGTGACACCAAGATACTAGATTATTTCAACAATAAATATCAATACTAGATTTAAATACTTAATAATAGCCTTGATGTTCTATGAATAACTTGCTACCTAAATGAATATGAAGTAAAACCACAGAATTTAAAGATTTGGTATCCTAAGCCTTTCCCCAAAGCAAAATTTTAGTGATAATTTAAACATTAAATAAAATGTCAATAAATATTTATATTAATTAAACAGAAACTGAAATATTCTGTAGTAAAACACATGTAAAATAAATCACTTGCTATAAATTTTAATGTCAATAAAGCATGGACCAGCACATTAATTACAGACTTCATACCAGATCCTAGTTATTGAAAAGCTGATATATCTACTTTTATTAATAGAAACTTAGGAAATTTTTCTATATGTCAACAAATTTTTCATATTGTGAAATCTAATTAATCAAGTTATCCAAGACTGATAACAAACTCATAGGATTAAATATCAATGCTTTGTAAGATCTTCAAGACTATAAAAATAAAACAACGTTTTTCTATAGAAAAACAGTCTGGAACATTTTATTGAAATATAAGATTTTAAATAAAAATGAATCCTAGATTTGAAAATAGTATTGTTCTCAGAAGTCTTTTAAAAGTATTTATGTGCTTGGAAATATCATGTGCCAAAGAACACTATATCTTGGAATCTTTGAAAAGATACTCTTTTAAAACTATCATTATTTCAAATATTTTACTTATTATTTAGTGAGAACTATATGCTTTACTAAAATAGAATTTAAATACTTGAAAAGATAGCTTAAGAGCAAGTTCAAATAACCTTAAAGATTAAATATTTAATGATTCATAGTAAATCATAACATAACGACTCAATCACCAATTAGAACAAAATATCAACATTTTCCTCAAATTATTTAACTTCATAATAAAATATTTGTCCGTTGATATTAATAGCTTAAGAGCTGCTTAGCATTTTCTCCCAAACAGCTACCTATAATTCTTATTATTACTGAAAGGTTAGACTGAAGAGGAACAAGAGAAAATGTAACCAATTAATTTCTTCTTATATTTACATGCAATCCTGTAGAACATTTCTTTCTTTTTTCCTACCAGCAGCTTTTCCTTGCTAAATCATCCCAACCACCATTCCTACTTCCTTTACATTGTTGAGTTCTAAGAAATAAGCCACAATTCAGAAACCCCAAATGATGCTAAAAGAAAAGTAAGTACACCAAATGTAGATAAGAAGAGTAGTATTATTTAAAAAATCTATTTAGTGACCTTTTTTTGGCTTCCTAAAAAAACAACAGCATGTATGTAAAATGAGGTATAGTTGTTTGAAAACAAATATTTTAATGCATAAAACACATGATTTCAATAAATATTTCCATGAATATTTCATACATGCATAAAACTTTGATATCTTACTCATTTTGAGATTCACTTCCATCCTATCTGTAGCTAACCAAAAGGGAAGTCACATGACTTACACAATGAAAGAGAAAGAACAGTTTTCTTTCCTTTCCTTTCTACAGAAAGAAACAAAAGCTCGGTATTAGCTATCCAAGGCCAATGGGTGGGGCCTGCAAGCCAAAAAGCTGTAATGGATTGAGGTTAATCTTAATGGGGGCCCACTCAAACCTTCTGAAAGCATCAAAAATGTGAAAACAGCAACCAAAGCTTACAGAAAATAAGAAGCATTTAATGTAAGTTAGTTTTCACATCTGGAAAGTTCTATAGGGACCTAATTCAGTTTATAAACAATGTTGCTGCTTTTGTTGGGATAAAATCACCTAACTGTGATTCCCTATACAGATACACACACCATCCCCCACCAGCACACAGATACTTCACAAGCTTCTTGAATAAATAGGAGTATCCAATGTCCGGGGTGATGGGTGGTCCTGAGGTCCTGAACCAGAGCTGTATACTTTCAAGGGATGCTGAGATAAGAACAAAGTGTTTTGTGTTTGTTTAAACCTGGCTCTATATTTAAAGTCTTCACACCATTATTGATACGGTTCATAAACTTGTACTCTAATTGATTCAAGCAAATTTTAACTGTCAGCATAAATACTGGAAATTAAACATATCAAAACAAAATAAATACTTTGGGACTTATTATAGATCTGATTGAAATTAACTAATTCAATTTACTTAAAAGTAATCACCACATTTCAAAGCTGTTAATTCTCAACCCAAGATAGAATATAGTTATCATCACACTTTCACTACCAACAGGGTACTTTTATAATATCTTATGAAATAACATGTATTTAAATGAAATTATATACACCGAGTAAGTTGAAATGTAATGAAAAACTTCTAAATTAGTGAAATCAACCCATGCTGAGTCACAATCAAGCATCAACTATTATGCCCATTTTTATACACCAGGCTTTATTATAAGTCTAATAGAAAGAGATTTTTTACAGAGCAGAAAGGCAGGATTTTCAAGTGGCCCAAGGAAAAGATAAGCAATGAATAGTTCTGACCCCAGCTTCTCTGGCTTGATCAAGTGGGTCTGCAACCTGAGCCAAAGGACGCAAATTCCTCACCATTCAAAATTCTTCAATGGCATGGGGGAAGAAAGAGTGAAAGGGGCAAACGTGCAAATCCAACTGTCCTTAGATTTAGTATTCAACTAAAAATTTTAATTAGAGAGTTAAGTAAATGAGCTCAATACTGTGTGATTAAACTTGGGATTCATAGATTAACCAGTCCTAAAAAAAGGAAGCTTTATTTACTTATTAAAAATGAAAAAAAATTATTCATTTATCTTCTTAAATGTGTGACTTAAACAGAACTGTGTTAGGTATGTGTCTCTGACATAATTTATTCTATTTAAGGAAGTTGTTGATAGTGGAATTAGTCTCCAAGTACCAGTGTTTCCATATCATAAGCAAAATGATGTATTATTAAAATCATACTTTGGTAAAACAGTTGAAAGAATTCATTTCAAGCTCCACAATATATCAAAGATCCATGAAGTTTTTAAAGCAATAGGTGGAAACTGTGTTGTCAGACTTCTGTTACAAACTGAACTAAGGATAAAGAATTCCCCTGAATGAAGAAAATGTTAAGATAAAAGAATTTAGGCATTATAGTATCTGGGAATATTCTAGCTACTATCAGTAATGGTCTAGGCAACTGCTTACAAAGCCTAAGGAAATAAATGGTCATGAAGAAATCATGGCCAGAGTAAAGTTAATTTGAATTTTATATAGAGTCTTTAGATAATACAGCACAATAAAACTGAACAAAAATAAGTTTTGAGCAAACTTAGAAGATTTTGAAATAAATGCCAACTTTAAGACTAACAAAGTAACAAATTAAAGTGGGTTTTGATTTTAAAAAGTGGACTGTTATGGGGCGCCTGGGTGGCTCAGTGGGTTAAGCCGCTGCCTTCGGCTCAGGTCATGATCTCAGGGTCCTGGGATCGAGTCCCGCATCGGGCTCTCTGCTCAGCAGGGAGCCTGCTTCCCTCTCTCTCTCTGCCTGCCTGCCTCTCCGTCTACTTGTGATCTCTCTCTGTCAAATAAATAAATAAAATCTTAAAAAAAAAAAAAAAAGTGGACTGTTATAACAAAATGTTAAAGCAGCTAGTAAAAGTTAAGTGTGTTATTAATAGCACAGTAAAATGATTCTAAACATTGGTAAAGAAAGTTTCTACATAAGAAATCTGAAAACTATGTATTTTAAGACTGATAAGAAATCACTGTATTTAGCTCAAAATTTGAAAGCTAACATTTATTATTTTGTCATCGTTGACCCCAATTTAAATGGGTAGAAGCTGCAAAACTAGGTTTCATAAAAAAGTGAATGGTTCATGGGAAAAATGATCCACTGCTTTTATACCTTGTATGAAAAGAATGAGAATTGGAAAAATCTTATTAAAAAGTTCGCTAGAAAGAAGAAAATAATATGTAGCAAACTGGAGAGCAGAACTCTTTATCACCCAACAGTGCTTTACAACTACTATGTGATCAATTAAAAAATACTTGAATAAATATAGAACCAGAAATTTTTCTAGAGTAACCATTTTCTTACAAGTTAGTACTTTTACACAGTAAACCATCTTGTCAATTAACACCTCTAAGATTGTTTACTCAGTTGAGATAGAAATTCATTAAATTTGGGGGCGCCTGGGTGGCTTAGTGGGTTAAGCCTCTGCCTTCGGCTCAGGTCATGATCCCAGGGTCCTGGGATCGAGCTCCGCATCAGGCTCCAGAGAGCCTGCTTCCCCTTCTCTCTCTACCTGCCTCTCTGACTACTTGTGATCTTTCTCTCTGTCAAATAAATAAATAAAATCTTAAAAAAAAAAAAAGAAATTCATTAAATTTCTAACAAGAAATATGAGTATCAGCAAGCCTAATTATGCCCTTTAAGTAGGCAATGAGTTTACATTGCATGAAAAAGTACCATAAGGATAAATGAAATCAACACAGAAGACCAGTGAAATGCATACTAATTAATCTCACTTTCACAAACATAGAAACTACTAGTAAAAAAGCAAGCAGAGGGTCCCTGGGTGGCTCAGTGGGTTAAGCCTCTGCCTTCGGCTCAGGTCATGGTCTCAGAGTCCTGGGATCGAGTCCCGCATCGGGCTTTCTGCTTGACAGGGAGCCTGCTTCCTCCTCTCTCTCTCTGCCTGCCTCTCTGCCTACTTGTGATCGCTCTCTGTCAAATAAATAAATAAAATTAAAAAAAAAAAAAAAGCAAGCAAGCAGAAATAACTCTGAGAGAAACAAAAAAATAAAATAAAATAAAAATCAAGTGTGGGCTGGATTTGATAAAGGATACTGAATTGTAGTTTATGTCTAAGGTGATAAAGTTAAAAAGGGCCAGGTCAGTTAACCAGTTACTATGACATATCAATAATCATATAGAACAACTAAAATTCTTGTCTTCAAGGGTGAATGACTATAAATAGACACAAGGGAACTTTGGGGGGAGATGAAATGTTCCATATCATGACTGTGCTGGTGGTTACATAATTTGTCAAAACTCATCTAACTAAAACTTTAAGTTAGAGAATTTCATTCTATATAAACTGTATCTTAATAAGCAGAGAATGCCAAAAATAAATGACATGAGCTTACTATCTTTTAAAAATTTTAACGGTTTACACGATGAGAGTATTAATAAAAATATAGTGCTCAAAATAGAAATTTAAACTAAAACCCGGTATTCTTACATTCTTAAATTATTTTCATGTATATTACCTCAATGAGCCCTTTCCCTAACTCTGAAAAATGGGGAGGAAATATATTAGTGAACACATTTCACCTATAGGAACACTGATGCTCGAAGGAAATGACTAGCCAAAACTAAGAAAACCACCAAGTGGCAGATCCAAATCCAAACTTCCATTTCTGATCCTTTATCCCTTAGTCTACTGCACTACCACTTCTTAGTAATATTAACTATGTACAACAAACATCACTGAGTGCTTACTATCTCTCAGGCTCAGTGCTAAATGCTTTACATGTGTAATAACATTTAATCCTCATAATAACCCTATACAAAAGTGGTTACTGTTTTGTCCCCTCCCTTTATGGGACCCTAGACACTGACAAGATAATTCACTTCCCATACAAACAATGAACTGGAATTTGAATACTGATCCATTTGACCAAAAGCTATACCACTATATAGTACCTCACAAAGATTAAATACTTAGTTATACAGCAAAAAGTATTAAATTGTCATAGCAGGTCTACTTAAAATAATACTTTTTCTTCAGCTTATACTTAAGAATATACAAACTGGATATGTACAACTGAATACTCACATAAAATCTCATGATAAAACAAACTATTAAAACAACCTGTATAACTAATTCATTTTCAAGTCTCAATTTATATCCTGTATTTTAAACAATATTAAACAATATGACATAAAATTATAATAAAATGTTTTGTATTTCACTGTAATGGAAATTAAGCTGTTAACATTATAAACACATTTTCCCCAATTTTAAAGAGACCAATCAAAGAAGATACCAATTTAATCTTCTACTATGAATATATGCCACTGAAAATAACTTATCTGTGATTTTATTGTGACTAGGTTACATTTTAGTTTATTTATTAAACACACACTTGCTATACAATTTTTATAACAACCTCAAAAGTTAGGTATTAATTACTCCAATTTGCTGCTGGTTATAAAAAGATAAGACAAGACTAAATCTATCAAATGTCTATAAATCTTAGGTTAGACAGCATTTCCAAATTGTCAAATATTTAGACACTGGGGGGTTCTGTAATTTTCAGATAATTTTCCAATTTGTTGCCAGATGGAAAATAAGACAATCCTGATATATCAAAATGCAATATAACAAATACTTTTGCTACTCATTCAATAGAAGTACTCATTAAAAGATAATTTCTAAATGTACCCCACTGATCTACAATATATTTTCTTGAATATGTTACTGTTAACTTTTGAGTATTAGAAACTGTTATAATCAAATTATTTTAGAGAAGAATATAAACCATTTAAGTTTCTTATTGACTGTATATGTTACAATGTCATAACCTATAGTAACTGTATGTTGAACAAGCTGAATTTCTTATTACTTAAAATTCAGTGAGAAATATCTCAAGATATAATTATAGAATTGATAATAATTTAAAAACTCTATTTCATATGTAGTTCGAAATCAATCAAAAGAATATAGTATTTAAATATATTTCCAGTTTAATTAATCAGAAATAACCTCACTTTATTTGTTTAGGTTATACTTGGATTAGAAATAAAAACACAGCACACCATATTTTTAACTAGTAACTTTTAGGTTAATCACAATACCAAAAGAACTACTCAGTTAAGATATATAAAACTATCTGTAATTTCTGAACAGAAAGAATTCTGGCAAGTTTAAATAATAAGGCTTTCTTGCTGCCCCAAAGCAACAAAATTTACAATGATCTCACTTTTTATCCACCATGTTGAATGTAGGCAACAAAAGAAGTTTTTAACCTCCTATGAAACCCAAGAACTCTAAGATTCTGTTAAAGGTATGTTAAAGTTGTTATGCTAAATACTTGTAAGTGGTTTCTCACATATTTGTTTAAAAAACAATTCTTTGATTTATTGCCTTCATTTTTTTGTGAATAGTCTTTAAAAAAAAGAAAAATAAAAAATAAGAGGAAAATACAATAATCTTTATTCATTTTTTTACTGAAGTATAATTAATATGCATCAATAATCTTTAACATGAGGAAGACTATTTTAAACATGTGGCCATTTCACACTTCATGTTTAAATTGAATTAGGATAAAAATATCTTTTAGAAGTAAACAAAAACAAAACAAAAAAAGGGTCTTGAAAATGGACCAGCATTTGAAAATTGGAAGGAAATTATCTAATATCTTTTAAGACAATAAAAGTCATAAAATTTTGATTTAAATGTCTTTAAATGTAATTTTCTAATTAAATAGCTTTAAAGCATTTCATTTAGGATTCTTCCAAATTGGTCAACTCAGCAAATCATCTTGAAAATTTGGTAATTTTAGGAACCATTTTCAAAATATTAAAATGTGTAACTCACTAATAAATGAGCTGTAACTGTTAAATGGTATTTTTATAATTGCTAAGATTTTACTTTATCTAAATAGTTTTTGACACTGACATTTTCAACAGCCCCAAGAATAATAATAACCACAATTATTTTCCATGTGAAAGATGTTTTCATGCTAAACTATGATAAAAATAAAGATGGCTAATAAATTGGTGATGAAATATTATGAAAAAAAATCATTAAACAAGAACATACTGGTGTAAATTTGTTTTCATAAATTGTATAATTAATAACCACTGAGACATGAACTTTCTGCTACATCAATTGAACTGTGTATAATACATAAAATTTTCATATATTTAAAAACTATCCATCTCCAAAAGTTTTCATATCCTCTACTGTTAATAAAAATGCTTTAAATTTATCTCAGTTATACTAATTATTCTTATTTCTTCTATTTCCATTGCTTTGAGATATTTTCTGAGCAAAGTAATAAAAGGAACATAAAAAATATAAATCATTGTAACACAGACATTTGTGTTTTTCATTAAGATCAAAGTATAAGTCAGAAATAAAGAGCATAAGAAGAAAACATCAATACATGGAAGGTAAATTAAGAATTCAAAACCAAATTATTAATAAATATTTAAGCCTAATCAAGTAATGGTAGCTAAATTATAGACATTTTAAAATTACACTTTTCTCTCCAGAAAAAAAAATTGTTACATAAGCAGTGAAATAAATGAAATACATCTATGTTAAGAATTCTTTATACCATAGTGATGGCAAAGAATTATAGATATATAACTGAAAAAGCAAAGAAAATATTATTATGCAAATGAGCTGAAGAGAGGAAAATAAAGAGAATGGATTCTGCACCCCACCCCCAACAAAATAAGATTTACTTTTTCTTATTAGGTAAGAAAAATGACTTTGGAAATAAATACCAAAATTTATGTAAAGAAAAACTTACATGATAATAAACATCAATAAGTAGTTATTAGGGAACACTGCCCTTCTCCAAAAAGATCTAACTTTAATATGTGAGTCATCTAAACTATCATTAAATATTTAAGGTCTGTCAAAGTTTATAATATTTCAAAAGGTTGTAAGAGACCTCTCCAGGTAATTTAAACATGTTATCCCACAACCTAACTGTGGATGCAATTTCTTTGAACTTATCAGTAATGATAAACTAAAAGAAATATTAATTATTAGCACTTACAAAATAATTGTACTCTCACTAACGAAATCACCTTAGTAGCAACCTAGACTTACAAATCTGAACTAACCATGTATGTATATTCTTAATTCAATTAAGAGACAAATCTCTATGCTTTGCACTGGACTCTCAAGTAAGAAATTCCTACAAACGTATCCTATTTACAAACTAAATCATCATCAAGATTTTCCAATTTTAATTATCAAATATTTTAAGGAACAACTCAAAAACAATAAGCTGTAACAAAATTCAAAAACATAGTATCTATATATTCTTGTAAGTTTTTAAAACTATTATTAAATGCTATCAAGTGTCCATATTAACGTGTGTCAAAATACACATATTCATTACCAGTTCATAATCATATGATCATTTAAATCACAAGTTAATATTAGGAAGTCAAATGAAGACTGTCATTTTTAAACTACCAATGGTCACATAACATTCTCAAATAGCAGAATCTCACTGCATTTATCAAAAAGTCTAAAGATAAGAAAAGTACAGCACCTAAGTCATCTTTATTTTTGAGATGTTGGTAACACTACAGAGACTAGAAGAAAATGTGATTGTATTCTTGCCAACAAATTTTAAATAGAATTATGTTAACTATGAATGTACAGCTCTATTTTAAAACTACACATGCATGTATTCTCCTAATTTCATAGCAACTAAATTGTTCTTAATGTGCAATTCTTTGCAGTAGAGATTTTTTTTTTGTTATTCCTGTTTATTTTTATGTATTTTATGTATTTATTATTGAAGTATATGTAGTCAATATTTTTTAAAGAAAAAAAATTCCTGGGAGCCATGGCATGAACTTTGAAATATTATGTCAAACTAAATCATTTTTTTATTTCCCCAAATATATACAATTAAAAATGTTTTGTAATACTTAAAAAATACCTAGTAACACATGTATTTCTAAAGACTAAAAAGAAACCCCAAAACTATTCCATGTACTTAAAATAATGAGTAGATATTGGTCCAGCTGAACATTCAAAATTCCTAATTACCAACAATGATTATTCTTTCATAACAAAATAGTATATAGACATAATGGGGGAAAATCTAATTTTAATTATACATTAAACATAGTATGTGTTCCAAAATTCTCATACAGTAAAAATGGCAGTAAAATAGTAATTTAAAAAGTATTTTAAAAACTTTTGTTATGTGGTCCTGAGCTGCAACCTGATTGTGTAAGTGATGCTGACATCATGCCTGCAGACATCATTTATAAACATCTAATTATTGCAATTGCTTGGCTAAAATCTGTAGGATTCCTGCCTTGTTCAAAAGAATTATTCATATGATTTATATGTAATAATGTGAGTCCCAATATAAGAGAAACTCCTCTACCAAGGCATCTAAATCAATAAGAAAAAAATAAAAAAGCAACTGAAATCTACATAATTTTCCCCTAGGAAAAAAGTGAGATATGTTTCAAAAAAACAAATACTGTAGCCATCAAAAAGACTCCTTAAAAAATCATTTTCTAATTTTAATTTACAGAGTATCACTGCTCTGGTTTTTTACATCACAAAAATTCTAATACTTAAGTTTTATCAACTTTTTTACATACTTCTTCCTAAAAATGTAAGAATACAAATATACAAATTTTATGAGAATTTTTCTCATACACCATTTTAATACCGTTTTATTAGTAAATATGTGATTTGTAACATAAGATTAAAGCAAGTTTAATATTAATAACCAATATCTATACTCTAGAAACTCTTCACTATCTGTAAGTAAAACTTTTCCAGCAATATGGTATTTCATAATTCAGTGGATACACTTGAGTTTGGCAACATATAACCATTAAACAGCTTGAATTTGGATTAATTGTGATTCTAAACATTAATGCTGGTTAATGAAATGTGTAATATTTGAATGTATTAAAAGGTAAACACAGGAAACCAAATTATAACAAGGTGTGATCAAAGAAGAAAAGGGCTATTCTTTTTCATTCATCTATAAAACAAATTTATGAGATCGTAAAGAACAATTTAACAACCTCAAGAAGGTTCAAAGTGGGGAAAGCCAGAGCCTGAGAGAAAATGGATTTGTCAATGATTTCAGTCATTCAGTATAGGGAGAAAAAAAAAGCAGAAAATGTAGGTTCATTTTGCAATATAAAGTAGGGGGCATAAAATCCAGTAGCCTGTCTATGGACTTCTATTTATATATTTAAACCTTGTTTCAATTCACAGATTATGCTGATCCTTCCACATGTAAACAGCCAATATTGATGGCAAGGCCCTTAGGAAAGGAAAACACACACCACACAGCAAGGTCAGGAAGCTACCAACCACCACAGGACAACAGATCAAAACAGAATGGTTTCATATGTTTCTATTGTTTATATACTTAATTTGAAGATGATATTCCTTGGGGAGTATAGGAGGTTGTAAATATTACCAGGAACATGCAACACAGTATCAAATAAAATATATACTTTTCATGCAAATATACTAAGTGTTTCCTGCACTCAGTCAACCTGTAGTATTGAGAGCATTTCACTCAATTTTTTAAACTTAAATGTCAAGCCAAAATAAACCTCTTTGGTCTTAAATCCCTTTACTCCTAAGAATTCCTTACAGAGAATTACCTTCTTTCAATGAAATAATCAAGCTCACAAATTGTATTTTTTTTTCTTTTTACTAGATTAAGCAATAGAGGAGTGAAAATGAGTGAAAATTCACTTGTTTCCAGGTTAAAATTTTGAAAATGATAAGCAATGACATTCTGTTTGGTATTTAAGCATCTTACAAATTACAACATGATATAAGCAATGGTGGAAATTTATTCAAAGTAGCAGAGGAGAGCATTTTAAACATAAAAACTAGAGCCACAGCTGGCCACATGTTTTTTGAGTTCAGTTTCTTAAAGAGACAGTATCCTTGGACCCATGCCCTAAAAGGGAGCACATTTCCAAAATGCCTGATTACCAAACATCTTCTCTTGGCATTTCTTCAAACCCACAGTAGGCCAACAGTGTTCTATTTTATTTTACTATAAAATCAAATTATTTTTATTTGGCTCTACAAATGACTCTCCGGGAAGCAGAAACAAATAAATAGGGGAAGCTACTGCGACTGAAGATACCAAAAGTAAGGGGATCCAGACATTTCCTATAATAGCAATTTTTTTAAACTTAAAATGATTACTGTCTCTTCATTCATTTCCCCATTCGTTCACTCTGCCTAGGCGACAGACAGAGTATATTGTAACCGGTAACACCGGAAGCCACACTACAGCAGTTTCGCTGTCGAATGAAGAGGGGAACTTGCTAATAAAGTCAACCAGCACCATAGCAATGAAATTTCAAAGACTACATTTTCTGATTAGAAAAAGATACATAGTAAGGGGTCCGTACACATACCCTAAAAACCGGATTAACTCAGGATGGTAAGGAAGAGTTCCTTTTTCAGTGTATGTCCATTGACAAACCTACTGACCAACTCTGGCACATGGAAAAAAAGAGAAGGGGGGGTAAAGAAGTTTGGCTTACTTGGTGTACAAACACATCGACTGGAATTTCCAAGGGGCTTCCCTCTCGGTTTATCATGGAGATGAATCCAAATCCCATTCGCACATTGAACCACTTACAGTGGCCAGTTCCGTGCAGAACCTGGGATTCTTCCTCTGCCTGCTCTGGCAGCTTCCCGGGCTCTTCTCCACCACCTTTGCTTGCCCCGCCTGAGTAGAACAGGACAAAAAGAGTCAGTTAGTCTGGATTCCCAAACTGTTCACTGAAAGAGAGGGGGGGGGGGGGGAACCTGATTGGGGTGTGGGGGGTAAGAAATAGAAACTCAAAAAAATGGTTGATTCCTTTTTTCTACAGAAAATATTTAAAAGGAAAGGGTTAAAAGGGGGAAGCGGGGGAGGCGGGAGCCACACTATTCTATCGATCACATCAACTTCCACTTTTCTGTACATACGTGTACTTTTTCATTTAACTCCATTTTCCAGCCACATAATACAGTACAGCATGCGATATTTTACTTGCATATTGCTGATTTAACACTGATCCCATTTACAAAGAGAAATTTTCAGCGAAACTATTCTCTCCTGAGGGCACGAGGAGGAAAGAGAAATCCTGAAGATGGTTAGAACTAGTTAGTGCACATGCGGCAGCAGCGAATCCAGGGTTATTTGCACTGTGCATTCCCCTCCCCCCCAATAACTTTCAATTAAAGTTGGGGTGGAATGGGGGAGGGGGCAGGTGTATAAAAGTTTTCTTGGGCTCACTAACTGAAACTGCGCTTAATCACACTCAAACAATTCAAACAATAGCCCACTGAAAGCTTTTCAAGTTGTGAATCAGTGTGGGCGGTACAAAACATTTTTGGAGATCTATAACAATAGGTTGCAGAAAGCCCTATTGCGCGATGGGGAGCGGGGGTAAAGCCCAGTATTGGGGTAAAAGGGGAAGGGGGGGACGGGCAAAGAAGGGTGGGAAAGGGGGAGGGTGGAGAGAAAGGAAGAGAGAAAATCACAGTAAAACAATAGAAAAGAAAATTAACCTTCGGCCATGTTGCCCCACGGGCCCTCAGCTCCAAACTCGTGAGATGAAAAGTTTCCCTTTGGAACGGAGCGATCTTCTGCATCAATCTAACATCTTGATTTTGTGCGATCACAAATTTAGCTCGCATGGTCTAATGTGCTTTCCCTCTTTTGATTTTTTTCTCTTCTCTCTCCAGTTTCTGGCCCCCTGAGCCACGTGACTTTGTCAATTACATGCTTTCTTGCTACTAATTTCACCTCGGATCCTTAAGGGGCTGGCAAGAGGAAGAGATAACCAATCGCCATTTCATCTATGCTGACATCAAAATAATTTATGAATGAACATGAAAAACTCAAACATGTTATCTTAAAGAGAATTTGAGACGCTTCTTTACGATAAATCAGATTGCTGATTTCGTGCTTTTACTTAAACACAATGGAGGGTTCCTATGAATCGTCGATTTAGAAAAACGGCAGTCATATATGTGCACACGCGTGCCTTACACACAAGCCTGTCTAAATAATCTCATTTAGGGGGAAAAAGCCATTTAAATAAAGCAACCGATGTTACGCTTTTTTTTCACCCCTAACAAGTCAGCTGCTCCATAGTAGTAAACCTGCCCGGAGTGCAAATTTCATATTTAATTCAATTCTTAGAGGAAAATATATAATTTACAAACGATCTAATTAAACCTAATTACATCTCCACGAAACTTTGGATAATAGTAACATACACATACAATAAGACGAAAGCGTACAATTACCTGATCGTGCCCAGAAATTTTTTTCAAATTTAAAATAAGACCCTACCGGAAAAATCGCTAGCACCTTCACGTACTCAAATTACGTTTAGGTTTATCATTTCTGAACATTTTGAAGGGGGAATTGTACTTCACAGGTTTCTCCGCCATCTCTTTCCGGGGGAGGAGATGTGATTAATGACTTCCTAAATAACAGACCAGTTTTCCAGCCTAACATAGAGTGAACCTCAATCAGCGGCGATTGTTCCCCAAGAGCAAGACGACGTAAGGCAGGGAGGGGGAGGGGAGCGCCAGGCAGGGGAGGTGAAGAGGAGCCGCCAGCACAGGCGGCTGCAGAGCCAGAGAATGAGGTGGGGGAGGGAAAAAAAAAAAAAAAAAAAAAAAAAAGCGGTGGCAGGCGGGGGGGAGGGGAAAGGAAAGAGGACAAGTGGGAGAAAAAAGGTAAATTCATATCATATTGATCGGACCCTGACATTTAAAAAGTCCACTACCAATGGACAGACGAGTCAAATAAACGAAAATGTAATAACGGATTAGGCTCCCACTGTCTCTTCTCTGGCCTGGCCCCAGTTTCAAAATGCTTATCCTTTACCTTTCAAATTGATTCAAACGATCGTTGATCACTAGATGCTGACTCCAATATTACCGCCCTCATCGAATACAATAAATATTATGGGTCAACTAGAAATGCTTTACTTCCTTTAAAATATAAAATACAACCTGTTTTTGAAACCTTAAAAGCCCCACCACTCTTTCCCCTACTATACCCCCCATTTTCTTAAACAAGCAGTTTACGGAGAAACTGTACAGATACCACTTCCCTTGGGCAAAGCTACAGCGTTGACCCTCCCCCACCTTACCCGCAATCCCCCTCCCGGCGCTTCAAACAGGACTACACTCCTAACTCCAGCCACTGTTTCTCACAAACTAAAATGTGGGCACTCTGAATCTAAAAGCATTTGAAAACCCACAGAATGCACCTATTTACACCTCGTCCCCATATTAAATAACTAAATATAAATTCATACTAATTGGTTCAGAACTGAAATAAATGGGTGTATCTAAATATGTTTTTTTCAGCCTTTTTTGGTAAAAGGCATCAATCAAGACTGATTAATTTGGAAAGATTTTTCGTGTTTATTTCTTTTGTTGCTTCCCAGAAAAGGAGATAAAGCTTTCTCATTTTATTTACTTTGGGGAGAATAACCATGTTCTAGCTGGTAGGGAGGGAAGCAAAAGTGTAAAAATCCAAATGATTTTGCAAGAGTAACAAAAGTGCTCAAAAAAATTATTTGCTAACAAAACATTTTTAGGCATTAATTACGCTGACCTATAATGAAGTAACTTTAACGATGGCATTTCAGTTTAAACATCTTACATAATATTGAAATATAAAAAACTAATTTAAAATAAGTTATTTGTTTTTTATATCTTAAATGAGAGAATTGTTTTTTAAAATCAACATATGATAAAAAAAATTAACATCTGATAAAATCAACATCTGGAAACAGAGAAAAACAATCTGAAAAAGTATTCATGGAAATTAAGGGTTAAGTGCCATTATTTATTAAAGTAATTATCATAAAATTCATAGACCAGTATAGTCTAGTGTTGTCACCAACACACATTTATGGTAAACAATATTTTATCTGTAAGTTTATTTTTAATTAGAAGATAGTTAATCATCATAAAAATCAGAAACCATATATAGGTGGATTCTGAAACCCTTGCTAATTGTTAAATTTGATGAGATTCAAACCTATCGATCTATATATGAAAAACTGTGAAATACCATAACTGAACCACATTGAATGGTATGGTTATGAGAATCAGAGCCTCGCCTGATTGGGGGCCTCCAGTATTAGTGGAATTAAGGTAGGGTTCACTGGACTGGTCACTGGTGTCAGAGGTTATCGACTCATTCATTTCCTGAGAGGGACATCAGCCTTTCAAGTTGTGTAGAAGGCTTTTTCCAACTGGGAACTCTGAGAAATCCTCTAACATTCATTCACAAAGAATTTAAGCCAAATACGTGTACATACCTGGGGGATGGGGAGGAAAGACAGAGGGAGAGAAGAGAAGAGAAAGAGTAAAAGAGGAGGAGGGGAGCAAATTGGGAAGGGAGTGAAGGAAGGAGACACAGTGAGACAGAAAATATCACTATTTCAGGGATATGGCATTGTCGTTCAAATAGATTCATCTTTTCTGCTTAAAATCCTTTTATAAAACTGACCATAATCTCTTTAAGCTCTAAAAGTGCTTCTTTCACAGAAAATAGTCCTATGAATCTCCTAGAATGCTTTCCAATTTGTCACCTTCCTGAAGTCTTCTGGTTTTAATTTTTTTCTCATTTCCTACTTGTTTTTAGTGCCAGAAAGACCTGTGTTTGACTCAAAATGCATGTTTTGTGAAAGCCAAATCTTTTAGTAGCTTGGTTTATCATAGTTCTTTCAAAATGTTTCAAAAATGAGTTCAAGTAGTGACAAAGAATCATCAACACACTGGGGAGAGAAATTAAGGAATTAACCTATCCTATGCCTATTCGTCATCACAATCTAAGATCTCTTCTTCATTTAAAAAAATGAAGTACATATTTTATTGGCTGTTTTCTTTCTTTCCTTTTTTTTTTCCCCCTCCAAAAACTCCAACAGTACAATGCAAGGAGCCTAAAGAGGTGCCAGAGCCACCAAAGTTGCTGTCAACTATAAGCAATGAGTGACTTCTATTCCAGCAGAAACAATGCTTTGGTTCTTCTTAAAACTAGGAGGAGGGGCCGTGGCACTGCGGCGAGCGACTCCACCAGCGCTCTCCTCCCGGCAAATAAGGCTGGGGTCTGCAGCCCCAGCGCCGCCTTCGCAGCCGCGAATCTTCCCGCGCAGCTTGCGCCCCAGGGTCGCCAAGACCCCCAGGCCAGCGGATCCGCCCTTTCCCTCCACCTCCCGCCCCAGCAACTTCCTGTCCCCTTTCTCTCCCCAGTCACCTTTCCCTTTATTCATCACATCCCCACCTCCTCTCCAGAAGTCAAACCATTCCAAAGAGGCTGGTGATTTCTCATTAATAAGGGCTTTTAAATTTGTCATTTTTTCCCCAAGAACACTAAACAAAAGAAACCCATGCCTTCACTATTATGAAGGCAACACTTGGCACAATCTTCTTTTACTGCATATGTATGGCACTTATAATTTGGTCCCTTTATCTGTGAGATGTCAGATGTCTGCTATCTAGGAGAAGTGAAGTCAAAGGGGAGCGCAATCAGAACCCGAGATGGACCACCACCACCACCTCCACTCCCCCATCAAGTCAAACCTAAAATGGAGCTGTCTTCAGACAGAACTCTGGCGCCGTCCTTTCGGGAAGCCGGGAAAATGTGGCAATGCGCCTTTGGAAACCAGGAAAAGACTTATGCAGGGAAGGGGGTGGGGGGCAGCTAGGGATCATTTTAGGGAACCAACGCTGGAGCCCGGAGTGAGGTTTCCCTGCCAAAAGCTGCGCACCCACACGACGTGCAAACTGTTCCCGATCCCTCCCACTCACTGTGTATCAGTAAACTACTCGCAAATTACTTTTCTTGAAATTGTTACAATACGGAGTCAAATGAAAGAGTACTTGCCTGGGTGCACTGGTCTTACAGTAGAGGCACTTCAGAATTGGGGGAGGGGGATAATTTTGTTTTTGTTTCCAAAAAGCAAAATTCCATTCTCATTTAATTTCCTTACCTGGAAGCAAAATGCTCTGGCTTAAATACAATTGTTCCAATTTGAGGATTTTTTGATAATTTTTAGACAGCTGTAAAAATCTCTTAATTTTTTTCCTTAAATATCTTTACACATTTCCCCAGGTATAATTAAATTACAGAAAAACAGGAATTGATTAGCATAAAGCTGAAGTTTTCCAGATAAATTGCCTTCAAATTTCAAAAGCAAACAACTTTCTTTCCTTTTTGATCAGTTATCTTTCAGCAAAATATTTAAAGCAACACAATTAATTCAGAAAAGGAGGATTATTTTAAGACCACCATTTTGTAGAAACTTTCTTTTAAAAAAAAAAAAACTGGAATAGAAAAAAATCCTATTCTATTAATATACTTCTCCCCCAATGAAAAGGAGAAATATAAATTTTGTTATTATTCCTCCCAAATATTTTCTGAATTGTTCTTAAAACTTCCTTAAATGATTTTAATTGGAATAGAAATAGGTTTGAAAGATCATTTGGTGATAAGCATTACATTATTTTGCCCAAAATAGCACAAAAAGAAGCTTCATGTTTTATTTGAAAAAATGAGTTATATTTTTCACCTATAATATTTGAACATGTATTTTTCATAGTTTAAGAATATTTTTGCAGTGAATACTTTCTGTTTATAGAAATTACACTAAATAATGTAAACATACAAGTCTTTCCCTGTAATGAATGAAAATTTATTCTTTAAAACTTGATCTCATCAAAAGAAATAATAAGCTGAAATAAGAGTATAGACTGCTTCCAAGTTATTTCTTTAATATCTTCACTTTGGGTTTATTTGCAGGAAGGAGACGGGTAGATGGAAAATGGAAAGGAAAGAAGAGAGCAGGAGTAAAAGATTAGGCAAGTGAGAAGAAATCTTCAGACTTTGAAGATGCCTACATGAGAAGCAAATCTGTGGAGAAAAAATATCTAACTATATACTGAAGACCAGGGTTGCCTGGCTTGCTCAGTTTGGTAGAGCATGGGACTCTTGATCTTGGGGTGGTGAGTTCAAGCCCTATGTTGGGTGTAGAGATTACTTAAACTAAATAAAATTTGAGAAGGGAAGAAAGGAAGGAAGGAAGGTAGGCAGGAAGGAAGGAAGGGAGGAAGAAAGAAAGAGGGAAAGGGAAAAGAAAAGGAAACTGGAGGCCAGAGTTCTGGTCCCATTTAATGACCTTATGACCGAAGGCTAATCATTGACCTTCTCTGGGTCTCAGTTTCCTCATCAGCAATGTGAGGAGACTGAACCAGTCAATCTTCAAGTTTTTCAGCTTAAACGTAATCTCTGGAAATAAACTTTCTTTTGGTCAAAGTGGAGCCTCTCCCTGGCCAACACTTTTTTAGTCACAAGGAAACACAGACATGAAACTTTATTGCAGTCACTTAACACGTTGGTGTTAACATTATTTCCCAACAGAAAAGAAAAAGGTCTCTGAACTGCCTCCAATTTGCCACCAGAGAAAAAATATAACCAGTAGTAAGGAGCAACTCGTTGGTAAATGAAAATATTGTAGCAACTTTTCAGAATCTTCTAGTTCAGGATACTCATTAAGAGCATCATCTCCATGTCAAAGGATTCACTCTAGAGAAAAGTAAAGTGTTTGTCAAATAGCAGAGCCCATCAGTGGCTTCCTCATTAAAAATTTGATCTCCACTACTTCCTCTTGCTACATGCAATCTTATATTTAATAAGTTTACAGAATAATAGAATAACAGCTTTTTATTTGTACTTACTAATGCTCATAAACCTTGTCATATTACAGCACTTAAGTATGTTTTCAAACTAGTATTTATCAAAAGTAGACCCAAGACACTAAATTCAGCACAGCAGAAACCAAAATACTACATTATCATCAAATAGAATTATTACTGAAAAGTAAGTTTTCAGTTAATTTCAGTAATAGAAGGTTTACTTATCATGACGTCTGGGTGGCTCAGTGGGTTAAGCCTCTGCCCTCGGCTCAGGTCATGATCTCAGGGTTCTGGGATAGAGCCCCACATCGGGCTCTCTGCTCAGCAGAGAGCCTGTCCCCCTTCTCCCCCGCACCACCCCCATGGCCTTCTTCTCTACTTGTGATCTCTCTCCGTGTCAAATAAATAAATTTTTTAAAAATCTTTTAAAAAAAGGTTTACATATCAAAAGTCTAGGTTTTATAGCACACCTAAAGAAATAAAAGGGTATGTATTTTTTAAAGTCTAGGTTTAAATTATTATGAGTTCATATGATTTATTTTTGCAGTACAATGAGGAACAAATTTCATACATGTTCTTGAAAAGCAAAATAAATGGAGCTTCCAGATTAAGAAAATTTCCTGAATCACTGAAAAATGTTTAATATATTGTGCTGTTTATGTTATGGTAAATTATCTGGAAATAGCACCAAGTGTTACCTTTAATTCAAACAGGTATCTCTAAGTTCCTATTTTGTTATGGGAGTTATAAAAATGAACAAGCCACAAATCTCCATAAGCATTTAAATATCTGTTATCTATCTTGCATGAATAACAGAAAAGGAAATCACAAAATCCAATTCTGCTAAAATAAGAAGGAAAAGGAGTTAATTAGAATATTTCTTCCACACAATTCTGGTGGGAGTATGAGTTTATAGATGAAATCATCTGGAGTACAGTAGGATATGGTACCCTTCTTGCCAAAGTGGAGTCAAGTTTTCTTATATGCCCCCAGTAACCTTTTCATAACCTTAGTCAAGTTAAATATTTAATTGGAAAAAAAGTAAAGACTAACCTGGGGCTGATGAAACCTGGTTGAATGACCTCATCATCTTCTGAAGAACCTAAAATCAGAGAACTCAAGTCAGTACTACATTAATTGCCTACATAATTGCCTCTTCTTCAGTTTAATGGCTTATTAGAAACCAATAAAATGCTTAGGTGTTTGACTCTGTGAAGTGACCCGTAAACTTTTTTTTTAACAATTTAAGACTTAACCAGCAAAATCACAACCAATTGGCATAAACTTGCCTTTCATTCCTATTAAAGGACATTGGTTTAAAAAACATCTTAAACAAAACCATTAAGATTACTCTTAATTGTTCACGACCCAATTTTATGAAGAATAGTTTTAAATTTTTTCAGTTTTACACTGTAATTAAAAAATCCTATTTTTGAAGCCACTGTTAAAAATCAATCTAACTTAACAACATTTTATTGATGAACTTATTTGACTCTTCAGATATTTTAGAAGATAAATCATGAGAATATAATTGTGGTACTATACCATTCATATTGGGTCCATTACATTCATATACTATGTGAAAAAAATTGCTTTAATGGTAGTATGCTTAATCACTAAGTATATTTAATTAAAAGTATAAGATATATGAACCTACAATTTAAAAAGAAAAAACAGTTTTATTTCAAAAATATGAGTATGTACTAATGTTTTTAATACTTCCACTGGCAGATCTCATGACACAATAAAACTTGAAATAAAGAGGTTACCTGGTAATGAAGTATAGCAATTGGAAGAGAAACTGCTGCTGACCACTGATTTATCATTTTTTCCCTGGGTTTAGAGTTATGGAGGTTTGGAAAATAGATTGGTTTGAACATGCATCCACTCACCTGCTACCACCCAGGATTGTCTTTCTTCCCTTAACCAACCTTTATACACTACATCTACCATATCAACTCACAGAAAATAAACCATTATGTGTAAATTCTTTAAGTTGCAATCTAATTTTCTTCTGAAAACGAAATGAAGGCTTTTCCAAGTGCAGAGTTCTACTGAATGTTGACCCAAGATTCTTCTTACAAAGGATGACAATTCCACTGAGCAAGATTTGGAAAGAATAGAGGAAGAATGTGAACAAAAGGCACGTGAACCCCTGTATATTAAATCCCTCAGTTATCCGGTGTTTACAACCAAAAGACAGAAGACAATGACAGACCCTAAAGTTAACAAAATCCATTATTAAACTTATTGAAATAGTTTCCCCTTGTATTGAACCTATATTGTTTTGTTTTGTACCTCTAAGTGGGAGTGTACTTAAATATTGTACATAAATTTCAACAAAACCCTAGCTCATGTTTTCCTATTCTAAAAACCCACAGCCTATGCTTGATCTTCTCTATGTGCTTATAGTTACAGAAAACTTCAAACCAAGATATTTGAAAGACGTGTAAAAATCAATAGGGATTTGTCTAAAATTTTTTCAAATACTTCATTTAATTATAAATGGCAGATTTAATAAAGTGAAAATCAAATGGTGTAAGAAAGTTAGCTAAATGCTACTATAAATTTGAATGATGACGATGTTCAGATTTTTCACTATCTAAACTTGACATATGATTTTTTTTGGTTTTGGGTTTTTTTTTTTTTTTTTTTGACAGTTTTAATATTATCATCCCTTTCAAAGAAAAAGTAAGATGGAATTATTTTGACATTAATATACTTTATTGAGGTTAGGTAATGGTTTAAAACTTTTCAAAAACAAGGGTAGGAAAAAAATAGAATTAAATTTAAAGATGGATATTAAAATCTGTCCATCCAGTGTTTACTGAACAACTATTTCAGGAATGAGACAAATTTTAAATGTTCCTATCTTTACTATGGGTGACTATTTTATGACATGAATAATAAAGAATTAAAAAAAAGCCTTTGAATGCATGAAAATTCCAAAAACATCTTTTTGTAACTTCATACATGGGCATTTTCATTTAATAATAAGAGTTTTTGGTAAATTTTAGAAAACAAAAATCTAATTGAAACTGTGATATCCTAAAATACCCTTCTCTGCTCCTTCACTAGAATAATCTCTTAATCATTTAAATCTCCACTTAGATGTCTTTTTCTTATTGTTCCATACTGAGTACAATGCCTCTCCCATATAATACTGTACTGTAATTGGCTGTAATAGCCCATGAAAATGTTCCCCGTCCCAACCTGACGCTATGCTCTGTGGTGGTAAAGGGCGGAGGGGACTGTGTATATTTAGCTCATCATTGTAATCCTAACATTCCTTAGTGTTCAGTACATATTTTTTAATGAACCAATGACTTAATGAATTTCTGAACCCCAGCAGACTACTTCTAGGATGGTTTTTATGAATTAAATGGACTTGTATACAAAATTTTCTTAAAACCATCTTTTCATAAAAGAGAATGTGATAGGCAATTAATCACTTGACAATTGCTAATATGAAATATACACATATGAAGTGATTTCAATAATTTTACTTTATATATACATATACTATTACAAAATTGCTTAACTTATAATCACTGTTTACTACATTCTTAGATTTCATATTTCCTCCTATTAAAATATGTAACAACATTCTTCTCAAGTACTTTACATATTGTTGTTAATCCACTATTGTAACTATTCAATGTAAAAGAAAACTATTCTTTACTATACGCTCTTATTTTAAAATTGCCAAGCTCTTAAGCCCAAAGAATTGAGTAGTAATAAATAAAAAATGCTACTACATATTACTCAGAACTTTATTTCAATTCAATTTACATCATGTTGGTTTTTACTTCTTAAAAGAAGTTACTTTAAGTTGCCAAGAAACAATTTAGCAATAAAAAATATTCACTATAATAAAAGGAAAATTATTTCATTACTTATTCTCATCACTATAATTTCTCTACATTTAAAAAGATATCTAAAATAACAAATTTTGTTTCTCTTACTATCAGTATTTTCTAAGATAATGTAAATGCAAAGTACATTATGGTTTACTAAATAAAATATTCACTTTATGGCTTATAACAAAAATTAGCCTATTTACAATATATCTCAATTATCAATGAACTAAATAAATTCTTTGGAAAGCAAAATAGGTAGCAATGTGACTCTTCCTTCTTAGAATATTTGGGAGGAAAGCTTTTAAAAAATTACTATTTAAGATCATATAGCAAACATTCTACATAAACACCACAGTAAAGCCTAAAGCACAATACCTTTATGTTTATCGCAACTTAAATATAACATATACACATTTGAAATAAAATATTAGATATAGAAGTTCAATATTAAAGTCAATGTGTGTGCTTTATGAAAATGTTTTCTTACTCTGTTCTCTAAAGGAATGGTAGTATGTATTAAAACCCTTCACTGTAATTATTTTTTGCAAATTGAGTCAATAGATAAATTCAAATGCTGCCTAAGTAAAATCAGGATAAATAATTTTGTAATTTCACTGAATATCCTACTGTAATTTTAGATAAAACTGAAAATGCTGTATTCTCACCTACACACAGACACAGAAAAATCAAAGAAAATTACCTACTTCAAACTAAGGTAAAACAAATATTTCCAGGTGACTTTACACCGTTGAAAACCCATTGTTATTGGAATGTTAACACAGAAAAATTCACATTTCTTAAAATGCTTAGAACATTATCTTGAAGAATGAATTTTTATTACTTTAAGAAAACATTTTAAAATTGCATTTTTATACTTATGAAGTAAATTATAATATATTACTTTTTAGTATTTATAATACATTATGTAAACACTTAACCTTAGAGGCTAATATCTATAATACAGCTGAAATACAGAGATGAATTTAACTTTCTCAACTATTTTATAAACTGCAGTTTTATTGGTTTCACATAAAATATGAGCAGCTCTAGCAACCTCTTCAAACACTATAGTAAAATTTTATTCTAGAAAATAAAAAACTTCAATAAATAATAACTTAATTCAACTGGCAAACTGTCAAGACCATTTAAAGGCACTATGTTAAACGTTAATTGGTAAACAATTCTTTAACTTGAATGTGAGTGTTGTAGCACAATTAAGGCACAGCAGCTGGTTTTGCTAATGAAAACTGTATTTTTCACCATAAGAAAGAATAGTTTTATATACTAAAGCTCATAGTTGAGTCACTCTTGGAGTTACACTGAGTAAAATAAAAACAATAGTGGTTTTAGATTAAAGAGTCAAAATAATGGCAAAATTCCTGTCTTAATGAAGCTAATCACATATACTTTGAAGGCCCACCATAACTGTAAGATGAAAACTTTAGAGTAGCTTCTTGATATGGTAAACAAAAATGACTCTAAATAAACCTAAACACTTCCAGTTAATTAGAGTATTAACAAAACAATTTTATTTGATAATACATTTTAAGTTTTAATATATAATATTAATGGTTAAAAATTTATACCACAAGAGATTAATGACTAAATGAGAAATTTCAGTGCATTTGAAATACTTTCAATAAACATTTAACAAAGATCAAAAAATGTTTTAGAGGCTGCTCACCCTTATCTCACTGCCAGTGATCTAATGGTATAATAAATGTAATACTAAATAAAAATAATAGGATTTTAAATAGCAGAGAAGATTATATACTAAGAGAATAATGCAAAAAGATAAAACAATTTACAGATTTTTTTCAAAAAAATTTAAAACTACAGAAAAAGTAAAATCTCTTTTTAGTCTGTACAGCATAGAATATTTTAGCTGAAATATTTTTGAAGAATCTGAAAAAAATGTTACATAAAAGAATTGTTTGAAAAACATAAAAGTAGCATTTTGGTTCTTGAATTCCCAAATAACAAACAGTGATTTGAAATATGTAGCAAATTTAAAACATGTTTTTCCACCATTAGAACTGGTCATTCAACACTAAGTCCTTTTTTCTATATAATTAAGCTTTTGTTCAGCCATGAAAAAACTAGAAACTGATTGCTTGAAAATGAGCTGCATGCCCTTTGTCCTGGTTTGTCACCTTTGACCCTTAATTTGATGATCCTGCATATCAACCCATTCTATTTTTAAGAAAATAATGTCAAAGTTCTATGCCTAAAATAGTACTTTTTACAAAAATATTAAATGTATCACAACATTCCTTTTCAGGTAATTTCTACAATGGTTTCACACTAGTGTTCATTTCACAGAGTACAGAACTCAATAATATTGTAAGCAATAATAGCCTGGTATTTATCCTGCTTCAGACAATAGAAAATTTCCTCAAAGTACTAAATCAAGATCATTATAATTTCAAAATTTATATTTTTCTCTTTCTTTAGAAATTGCTTATATTATTGTTTCTAAGTAGAATTTAGTTGAGTGATTTCTAACATTATTAATTTCAATAATCACAAGTTGTTATGTTGATTTTGATAGTGCCAGAAAATAAACCAGAATAAAAATGCAAATATCAAGTTCTTACTGAAACTTACAGTGGTATCAACTAAAAGTGTAGTTTTTGAGAACTCATTCGTTGCTTAAATTGGTTTTAAAACCTTGTCTTCATCTAAGTGACAGCTTTTGAAAAAAGGAAAAAACTCTAGCATTGATCCCATTGATTTTACTGACATTATTCAAAATCAATTTTATACAATAAATTAATATACTTAAGAAATAAAACTCTATCACAATTTCTTGTTCATTTCAATACAGCTGGGTAAAAAGAATACATAAAAATATGTATGAAATGTAATGTATATATTTCCTACAGTGATGATGTAATTGAACCTCTATACAATTTCTCTGTACAGTTTTCAGTCAGATTTAGCAGTGACCAATATGGCTGTCTTGGTTCAGCACTATGGTCAGCGACTTTATAGAGTCATTGTGTCAGAGAACTACACCAGAGTATACATGCACACAGTGGGCAAACCAATGTGAGTCTATATTTCATATATTCCTATATATGTTCACATGAATCAATCTTAGTTTTTTAATGTAAGGAATTTTCATTGTTCTGAGTGGCAAGCTAGAAAATCTTTTTTTTTTTGTGACTCATCAAAAACAGTACTTATTTAAAAAGACAATATAGTTCCTTTAAAAGGCAAGAAAATTAGGTACGGGTTCTAAGCATTTAAACATTAAAACTGGAAATTTGTAGACTTACAGAACTTTAAAAGGAATTAAGATTCCACTAAAAATTATCAAATAAGAAAACTCTTTAGCTGACAAAAATTTGCAATGGCCCTTTCATAATCAATTACTTCTAAATTGTTTCATCTATGAATCTCCACTTTCTTTCTTTAAAATCAGCTCAGCTATGGATTAAGATAAATGTTTATAGGTCATTTTCTGACTGGAGCCTTCTAATATTGTCCCCAAAACTGGTATTTATGAATAGCACTTTAATTATTTTAAAGAGACATCAGTCCTAAACCCGAGGACTGTTTGGCATGTATGTTTTATTTAAAAATTTAGTTTTCCTTTATTCATAGTTTGTAAATTATAATAGCAAGGTGTTACAAATACCAAAAAAAGTTATACATGATCAGATAGCAAACAGTATCAAACTATCAGAGAGGTAAGATATGCTTAATCTTTTTCTTCAGAGTAAATAGGATTAAAAAAACTTTAAACCACTTTATTTACAAAAATCCTGGTGTTTTTGGAATTTACATGTGCAACACACTTTAAATCATTCTGAAGACTGACTTTGACCACTACCATATTAACACTCAATTTGCTTCACTTACAAAATCTAGTGTATTTCCCCCTTAACAAAGATTTTTTTATTTAAATCCTGATTAATTTCACAACAAATTTTTCATTGTTTCTGAAAGAAGTTTGGCATAGACAGATAATAAGATACTGCAACTGGACAAGGATTAATGAGAACTGATCCTCGAATCATTTGGTTCCAGATCTGTTGGCACAGAAGCACCTATAACTGGTTCTTATAACCAATATGCATTACAAATTGATCCAGACACTTAAATTCTTAATATTTTATTATCAAGCAATGATTAGTTGATCCTATTTGCAAAACAGAAAAGTCAAATAAAGCATTTTATTCATTTGTAGTATCCTCCCCTCCCTACCAAGTACTAGAAAGAGGCCTGTATGAATTTAATTCCTGAAAATGTTCAGTAAATTTAGGCATGCTGTATTGTCCTATTTCATACATTCAGAGATAAATAATTTGGGAAGAAAGAATTCTCCCCCAAATGGACAAGTGTCTAATTATTAAGCTCAGTGGAATACTGATTATTACACGTTCTGTTAACTTACAGTATAACTCCTCTCACATATGTGCATATCCATAGCAGAAAAAAATGGCATAAATTTCATCACAAATTTGTATTTTGAGAATCACATAAACTGGCATAAATTTCCAAGAATGTAATTTTAAATTTTAAAGTTCCCCTGAAATCTTTTATAAAGTTAAATTGTGATGTTTCATAAGTTACTGTTGGACTTAAAATTTTGCTATACCAACAAATGCGTTTCAGAAAGCATTTTTACATGTCACCTAGCTAACTATGATAATCATCTGGACAAAAAGGAAATATGAGGATTTTTTTGATCAGAGTAAAAAATCACAAAAATCCACCGATATTGTAAAATGTTTTAAATTCATTCTAACACTAGTTGCCATGTATAATTTTAACTTGCACAATATTTGCGACTAAGAAATAAAAACAATAAAACAGTAGTATAATTTATTCTTCCCTTGCATTAACAATTGTAGATAAAAAAATCTTCACTGGAGAATTTAGTTCCATGAACGGCAATCATACCTGGTAACCTTAAAAACGTATGGGATGAAAACAAATCCACAGAAAGAACAGAAAGGAACTCAAAGAAACACAGGAACCTAAGATTTCAGTCTGTGTTACATGAAACAATTCAAAATGGCGGACTATTACTTACATTTAAGAAATTTCCGCAATGAGGACACTAAATACATACTGTAAGATGTTACTCGAAAACACTCAATATTTACCAACGTGCAATTAAAAAAAAAAAAAAGTTTTGCAGTACAAATCTTCGTAATGCACCCGCTTCCGATGTTCCAGTCAGTAGTCAGTTAATGCTCCTGCGAATGCATCGGGGTTTTTTTCCTTTTCAAAAGCAACCTAAATCCAAGTGGGTTTTTCTCCGTTTTCCTCAAACCCTTAGTTTTAATTCATTAATGTATACCACCACTACCGAAGCAAAAAGGATCCCCGACGCCTGCCTGTTACAAAGCAGCACCGCTGGCGAAGTGCGCGAAGGGCAGGTGCGGACGCCCTCTGCTGGTGCGGCCCCGCGTGTCCGAGGCGCCAGTACCGGCCGCGGGAACCGGCCGCCGGGACCCCAGCCGGCGCCGCACCATTGCGACCCGAGTCGCCCGCGCCCCCTCCCTGCTCCGCCCTCAGCTTCCAGCCGGCTCCGAGCGGCGGGCGGCGACCGCGGCGGAGAGACTGGGTGGCCGCGCTGGCGACGCAGCGCCGGCACCGAGCGCCGACCCAGCGGCACAGAGCGGGGAGAGAAAGGTGTGAACCCGGAAGTACATCGACCGCCCGCATCTCAGTGGTAACACGGGGGCAATAAATCAGGGCCGGAGAAGGAAGGACGCGGCTCCGGTTCCCGCACGACAACTTGCTGCGAGACCTGTCACTTCCCCACCTTGCCCTGTCCTTTCCCCTCCCTGGCGCTCGCGCCTCCTCCTTGCTTCCTGCTCCCCGGCACCGAGCTCCCCTCGACGTTGCTCACGTGCCAGACCCGGGGCCGCGAGCGGCGTCCGCACCCGCGCGCACACCCGGCCCCACTCGCACTCGCCCGGCTGCGGGGCGTGCTGCTTACCTCCGGGGCCTCATGGTCGTGTCGCTAGCCCGGGTGTGAGCGGGAGAGAGGGTGTGAGTACGTGTGTGGCGTTCAGTCCGGGGGGACGGGGCGGAGGAAGGGGCCTGGAGTCTGTCACTTCCTGAGGGAGCGCGGCGGACGGAGACCCGGGATGCGCGCGGCGGGGCCGCGAGGGTCAGCACATTGTGAGCGGGAGGGGAGACGCGATGCGGAGGGGCCGGGGAGCGAGGGCGGCGCGCGGCTGCCGGGCGCGGAATCTGCTGTCGCCGCCGCTCCGCCGCCGCAGCCCGGCGGGTGGCTGGGCGCGGGGAGGAGGGGGCCGGGCCGGGGGGCGGAGGGGGGCGGCGGGCGCGGCGGCGGCGGCGGCGGCGGCGGCGGCAGGCTGCTCGACTCGAGCCTGCGTCAGGCGGCAGCACGCGCACACCTGCCCGCCGCCGCTCCCGGCCGCGTCATTGGCTGCCCGCGCCGAGCGCGCGAGATTGAACTTTCCATTCATCCTCCGGCTGGGTTGGCGTGCTCGGCGGTGGCAGAGCTTTCCCCGCCGGCTCCGGGGGAGGCGCACCGCCTCCTGCTGTTGGAAGGGCGCGTCCCCGCGCGGGGTGTGGACGCGCCGGGTCGTCGCCGCCGCCTGCTCCAGTGAAGGCTTCGAGTGTCCGGGCCTGTCACTCTGATCCCACGGCGCTCTGCGCCTGATCCTGGAAGAGCCTTAGTTGGAGGTCCCTGGGGTGCGCCTGGAGGGAGGCAGGAGCGATACCGTACGAAGGTATCAAATCGCATCCTCAGCCCGGGTCGTCTTCCGCTTAACAAACGCTCTGGAGGTACCATGCAATAGTGAACGGCCAACTGTGCACTTCCAAGTAATAATGGTACGTATCTCAGAATCCACTATTACCTACTATCAGCTGTGTTCCATATTACACTTCAGTTAACAATAATTACTCAGCCTTAAATTGAATACAAACATTAATTATCTCACAAAGTACCAAAAGATCTGTGGATACCTAACCGTGGAATTTTGGTATATTTTCCCAAATATCATTGCCTTCTCTCCTCTTGTTTTCTATTTCATGACTTCGCAGTTCTTTCTCATCAAAAGTTTCTCTTTCTACTCTCAGAACAAATAGTCCTGGTGAACCACTGTCTGACAGTGGTTGTGATCTGTGATGTGTGATCTGGACTGATCCAATACAGACAGTCCCTGACTTACATGACTTACCCATTTTTCGACTTAAAGATGATGCGAAAGCAATAGGCATTCAGTAGAAACCGTTCTTCGAAATTCTGGGTTTTTATCTTTTCCAGGGCTGGGATTAGGCTGCAGATTCTCTCTCCTGATGGTGGGCAACAGCACCAATTTGCAGCCCACCCCACCTGCCACCTCCCTGTCAGCCAAGTGATCTCAGCCAGATTCACTTATAACCATTCTGTAACTGTACAGCCGCTGCGTTTTTCACTTTGAGTACTTCACTTTTTCACTTTCAATTTGAATAAAGTACGTGAGGAATTCAATACTTTATTATAAAATAGGCTTTGCGTTACATAATTTTGCCCAGCTGTAGGCCAATGTAAGTATTCTGAGCAGTAAGTATTCTGAGGTAGGCTGGGCTAAGCAATGACTTTTGTAGGTTAGCTGTATTAACTGCATTTTCAAATTACGATATTTTCAACTTGGAATTGTTTATCAGGTCATAATCCCATTGTAAGTATAGGAAGAGCTGTATTCGGTGGAACTGATTAAAGGGGTTAAACATTTCTGCAAACTAAAAGCCAAATGTTTTTTTAAAAATAAGCACATATGGTATAAAAACAAATTAAAAGTGAAAAACTTTTAACATGACTAATAAAGGCCAGTTAGCTGATAACCTATGACTAAAAAGCATATCTCCAAAGCATTACTATTTGATGATGACCACATTCTCCCTTCCAGTTCCTAAATTGGGATGAGGAAACCAGTTCATCTCTCAGGGATAACCAGAGTCTAGAAAAAATGTTTCTGACCTGGGGATGAAATAAGTGCAGACAAACTGATCAGAACCGAAAGTCCATTGTGACCCCCCTAAGAATTTTCTGGACTGGCTACTTTTGGCAAATTCCCTAGATGGCTGCCTGACTTTCTGTTGAGCCTGTGTAGAATGTGCATGGCTTTAAAGATGCTTTTTCATTGGCAAGTACATAAAGTATTTCTTACATTACTCACTGACTAGTGCAGAGTAGTACAGAGGATTCTCTTACATGCAATTGTTAGTTATAGCCATTGTATCAGTCAATTGCATTTGTTATAATGCTATATACTTTACACTATGATTCCAAATATAATTTAGTGGAAAAGGCTGCAGACATTGATCACTAGAAATGAAAAACAACAATTAATTGTATATTGCCATCTGAAATATATACTTTGACTTAAAAGCATTATAGTAATTTTTTATTTATGAGTAGGGCTTACAAATGATGCACTTACAGAGTGGGCTTTATTTTCTTTGAATAAATATGTCTTTTAGGTGCCTTATCAGACTTTGGGTATATTTATGTAATACCTACGTGAAGTCCTGAGAAGAATTGCAAACAGAATATAAAAATTAAAACTAATCTAGAGAGTCATTATTCTAGACAAATCAAGAGATATTTTTCTTTTTTATTTCAAATTAATTACTGTCATGGCATCATGCTGCTGTCACAAAAATGAAAAATAGGACTTATAATATTTAATATATAATTTCATATCAGGTGCCAGGAAGGGGAGATAATGAACTCTGATAGACTAAGCACTAGCTGAAGAATATCTTAGTGTGATTAGGAGTGGATGAAAAGCTACAAGAGAAAGTTAAAGGCAAATGAATTTATTATTTGTATATGGCTTTTGGCAATTTCACTCAAAAAACATTTTTTTTTAATATTTTATTTATTTGGCAGAGAGAAAGAGAGCACAATCAAGGGGAGCAGCAGGGAGAGGGAGAAGAAGGCTCTCTGTGGAGCAAGGAGCCCAGTGCGGGACTCCATCCCAGGACCTCGGTACCATGACCTGAGCCGAAGGCAGACACTTAACTGACTGAGCAACCCAGGTGCCCCTAAAAATGTATTTTGCTAACTGGGGCCACGGTGATAAGTTACTTTACTCTTACAGTTATGTCTGATAATTACTCTCTGAGAGAACAGGCTCTGTCTTACCATTCTTAGTATTTCCAGTGTCTGCAACATTGCCTGGCACATGGTGGGTATGAAAGAAATATTGTTTCTTATTTTTTTTTATTTTTATTGAAGTATAATTAATATATAGCATTGTATTAGTTTCAGGGAAAAATGTGTTTTTTAAAATACTTATTTCCAAAGATTTTATTTATTTATTTTTTAAGATTTCATTTATTTATTTGACAGAGAGAGATGCAGTGAGGGAGGGAACACAAGCAGGGGGAGTGGGAGAGGGAGAGGCAGGCTTCCTACCAGGCAGGGAGCCCAATGTGGGGCTCGATCCCAGGACCCCAGGATCATGACCTGAGCCAAAGACCGCTTAATGACTGAGCCACCCAGGTGCCCCTAAAGATTTTATTTTTAAGTAATGTCTGTACCCAATGTGCGGCTAAACTCACAACCCTGAGATCAAGAGTCATATGCTCCAGTGACTGAATTGGCCAAGGGCCCCAGAAAAATGTTGTTTTTTAATTGGTGTCTAAGAATGGTCCCTGATGGGGCGCCTGGGTGGCTCAGTGGGATAAAGCCTCTGCCTTCGGCTCAGGTCATGATTCCAGGGTCCTGGGATCAAGCCCCACATCGGCTTTCTGCTCAGCAGGGAGCCTGCTTCCTTCCTCTCTCTCTGCCTCTCTGCCTACTGTGATCTCTGTCAAAAAAAAAAAAAAAAAAAAATCTTTAAGAATGGTCCCTGATTACATTATCAAGCAAATAATTAACAAGGTATTTAGAAAATACAAATGCAGTTGCAGTGTCTCATATCTCATCCCCCCCCTCCTACCTGGCTGGCTCAGTTGGTGGAGCATGCAACCGTTATTCTCCAGGTTGTGGGTTCGAGCCCCACAATGGATGAGGAGATTGCTTAAAAATAAAGTCTTAAAAAAATAAATGACTGGAGTATATGAAAGTAAATCCTATAATATCATGTCCTTTTGCTTATGAATTATAAGTATTGAGCATTATAATACTGAAAATGAGGTATTTTGCATATTTACTCACCTGTTCTAAAACAATATTTATTTTTTAAGATTTTTATTTATTTATTTGAGAGAGAGAGAACTAGCTGGGAGAAAGGCAGAGGGTGAGGGAGAAGCAGGCTGCCCGCTGAGCAGGGAGCCCAATGTGGAGCTCAGTCCAGGACCCTGGGATCATGACTTGAGCCAACCGCAGACACTTAACCAACCCCTCAAACAATTTTTAAAATAGAGTTTTAAGAATAGGAAAGAATACTATTGTATTTGTTTGCTAGAGCCCATCCTAATGACCTCATCTTAACTTGATCATCTGTGAAGACTTTTTCTAATTAAGGTCACATTTGCAGGTATTGGAGGTTAAGATTGCAACATCTTTTGGAGGGGGAATAATTAAAACCCCTAAGGTATCATTATTAGAAGTAGACGATTTTGCTTCTTCACTGAAAAATGAGTATCTTTCTGGGCACCTGAGTGGCTCAGTTGGCTGAGTGTCTGACTCTTGGTTTTAGCTTAGGTGGTGATCTCAGGTCATGGGATCAAGTTTCATGTCAAACTCCATGCTCAGCGTAGAGTCTGTTCGAGATTCTCTCTCTCTCCCTCTCTGTCCCTCCCCCTGCTCACCAGTGTGCTCTTTCTCTCTACATAAAGAAATAAATAAAATCTTTAAAGAAAATTTAGAAATGAATAACTTTCTGCAGAGAACTGATTAGATCCACATCAGTTTTTTTTTTTTTAAATAGGTATAAACCCTTTTGGGTTTTTTTATCTTCTTGTTTTAAAGATTTTATTTATTTATTTGACAGAGAGATCACAAGTAGGCAGAGAGGCAGGCAGAGAGAGAGGGTGAAGCAGGCTCCCTGCTGAGCAGAGAGCCCGATGTGGGGCTCGATCCCAGGACCCTGAGATCATGACTCGAGCCGAACGAAGGTGGAGGCTTAACCCACTGAGCCACCCAGGTGCCCCAGTTTATCTTTTTTTTTTTTTTTTTTTTTTTTTAGTATTCTCTACACACAACATGGGGCTTAACTCACAACCCTGAGATCAAGAGTTGCATGCTCTTTCAACTGAATCAACCAGTTGCCCCTCACATCCGTTTCTCCCCCACCATTGTAATAGAAAAAGAAATAACTCCAGGCATAACTGTTTGCTTTAGGATTCTGTATACTTATCACAAATATAATTTATCTTGTTTTCAAAATTAAAAGTTTATAAGGGAAGCACTACCACCCAAATTATAAGTTATCTAATGGACTCTCCTTCACATATAGAAAGGAAAAATGAAAACTAGGCAGAAAGTTTTGCTTTCCTAAAATTATGACAAATTTGTGCTTGCCTATCAAACAGACAAAAATCCTGAGGTTTGACACTCTTTTGGCAAGGCTGTGGATAAACCACTACTGTGGGAGTGTAAAAGGAACACAACATTTAGAGAGGTGAAATGAAATGAAAACAGAAAAATTACAGACTAATAGAAGCTTTATCTCTATTCCCTTATTTCTGGAAAACTAAAATCCAAGACTTAATGATGGTACATCAGTAGTGTCATTTTCATATATTACAACATAATTTAATTTAATCCCATGAGGAGGTGTTTTTCTTGCTTTTATACTTCGGGTAAGTACCCAATAAATAGCTGTAGAATAGATTAAATAAATAGCTTGCACTGCTTTCATCCAATTCTCCCAAGCCTTGAGGCAGAGAAGGATTTATTAGTGCTAGCCACAAGAGGGTTAGAAATCTAGGGTCTTGGAATACTTAAAATGGCAACTGCATTTTTACTTCATGTGGTAGAACATAAAAGTTTGTAAAGGTTTGGTTAATTAAAAATTGGTCTTGGAGCAGAAGTTGAATTAAACAAAAACCTTTAGAGGAATTAAGAGATCTCAGAACAAAGATCAAATTAAGGATGACATATTTGGAATATATCTGAATATGTAAAAGCAAAAAAAGAAATACAAAACAGTGGCCTAAGTAAAATTTAGTCCACTTCAATTCTAGGGGCTGGATCCTTGGCTCGGTAGAGTAAATGTGAGAGAAGCATTTACCTCTGACAACTGCCTTCAGTTTGCGCTCTCTCCCAGTGAGAATCACCTAGCCAACCCAAAGATACATGAGAAATAATTGTGTTTGAAGTTTTAAGCTGCTACATTTCGGGGTGGTTTTTTACACATCAATATTGATATGAAATTCTGATCCTTAGGTCGTTTTCCAGCTTCAGTCCTATGATGTCTCCAGGTCATGGGAACCTACTCATCTGCAACTTTTGGAGAAATGCGTCAGATCATTTTTGCATGGCCTCTTTCTTACCCTTCCATTTTCATCCAGACCCACCTGCTCTTTGATGAGAACTAACCTGGTAAGTAAACTCTTTGTGCACATGTAATCATAGGCTAGTATTTTTTTATGTGGCTTCTCACACATTTTTTCCTATCATTGCTTTCTAACCAGGACTTGGGGAAGAATTACCAAGGTAGGCAAATTTGTTCTGAGACACTTGGAAGAGTAGGGAGTGGTATTTGGGGAGAAGAGATGGAGAACACTTTGCTAACCTTCAGACCATGTCCATCTTTTTTTTTTTTTTAAGATTTTATTTATTTGACAGACAGAGATCACAAGTAGGCAGAGAGGCAGGCAGAGAGAGGAGGAAGCAGGCTCCCCGCCGAGCAGAGAGCCCAATGTGGGGCTTGATCCCAGGACCCTGGGATCATGACCTGAGCCGAAGGCAGAGTCTTTAACCCACTGAGCCACCCAGGCGCCCCATGCCCATTTTTTTATCCAAAATTATTACTGACTCAGGGCACCTGGGTGGCTCCTGTGGTTAAGACGTCTGCTCAGATCATGATCCTGGAATTGAGCTCTGCATCGTGCTTCTCCCTCTCCTCCCCACTCATGTTCTCTCTCACTCTCTCTTTCTCTCTCTCTCTCAAATAAATAAACAAAATATTTAAAAATAAATAAATAAATAAATAAATAAATTATTACTGACTTACTGGCCATTGAATAAAAAGGTTAAAGAATGACATACAAATAATGATAAATTCAGGAACTTCCATATTTTTACATTTTTCCCTTCAGTAGTGTTACTCAGAATTTTCTCTATATAATAAATTATAAGAGGTACTGAGGCAATATGGTTCAAGGTTCTGTTGTATGATTATTGTTTAATCTAGAAAAGGAGTTCCTGGAATCATCTGCTTTTAGTTTCATCAGAAGCACAACCTACAAGGCAATACATTTAAAATAATTTTTGTAATGCTTTAAAAAAAAAAAACTAGAGACCCCTTTTCCCCCATCAGGGTTGTAGGTAGTGGTAGGTATGAAGAGGTCTCTGCTAATTTTTAGAGTCCATTTTCAAGTTTTAAATACAAGATTTGTCCCCCAAAAATATTCACAAAGAGTTTACGGATTGTCCATAAAAATAGATTTATTGAGAAAAGAAAAACACTGGATTTTTTTCATTGCAACATATTTTGAAATGTCAAGGAAAACAATGGAGGATGCCTCAAAATTTTGCAGATTCATATACACCTTTTGTTACTTAACTTTAACATAGATTATATTAAGTGCTTGATTTTAAAAACTTTTTTTTAATTTAATTTAATTTTTTCTTTTCAGTGTTCCAAAATTCATTGTTTATGCACCACTCCCAGTGCTCCATGCAATACGTGCCCTCCTTAATACTCATCACCAGGCTCACCTAATCCCCCACCCCCCTCCTCTCCAAAACCCTCAGTTTGTTTCTCAGAGTCCACAGTCTCTCATGGTTTGTCTCCCCTTCCAATTTCCCCCAAATCATTCTCCTCTCCATCTCCCAAAAGCATCCCACTTTTGATTTCAGTTCCAGTCACGATCTTGGGGTCGTAAGATTGAGCCCCATAGCAGGCTCCACACTGAGCATGGAGCCTGCTTGGGAGTCTCTCTCTCCCTCACCCCCTGCTACTTCCTCCCCCTTCACACTCCTGTCTTTCTGTCTAATAATAATATAATACTAATAAATAATAATAAAATAATAAAATTTAAATAAATAAATTTTTATTTTATTATTTATTTATTTATTTATTTATTTAAAATAAAATAACATAGAAAAATTACTATAGAGTTGGGTCACCTGGCTGGCTTAGTTGGTAGAGCATGTAACTCTCGATCTCAGAGTCATGAGTTTAAGTCCCATGTTGGGGATAGAGTTGATGGTAAGGAATTCCCAACCAGTGATCTGCCTGGAGTCATTTCTTCCATTAGTCCTACCTTAATAACTAAAATTGCTGTGCTTTTAGCCTTACAGATCAATCATGGAAAGATAGTGTTAAAGTACAAGTGGTGGGCGCCTGGGTGGCTCAGTGGGTTAAGCCGCTGCCTTCGGCTCAGGTCATGATCTCAGGGTCCTGGGATCGAGTCCTGTGTCGGGCTCTCTGCTCAGCAGGGAGCCTGCTTCCCTCTCTCTCTCTCTCTCTGCCTGCCTCTCCATCTACTTGTGATCTCTCTCTGTCAAATAAATAAATAAAATCTTAAAAAAAAAAAAAGTACAAGTGGTATTTGGTATTTAAGATAGTGACAAACAAGTTGACTCAAATTACAGGAGAGAATTAAAAAATTATAACAGCCATCTTGATTTCATGTATTAAAACATAGTATAACGGGGCGCCTGGGTGGCTCAGTGGTTTAGGCCTCTGCCTTCGGCTCAGGTCATGATCTCGGGGTCCTGGGATCGGGCCCCGCGTCGGGCTCTCTGCTCGGCGGGAGGCCTGCTTCTCCCTCTCTCTCTGCCTACTTGTGATCTGTCTCTCTCTCTCTGTCAAAGAAATAAATAAAATCTTTAAAAAACAAAAACAAAAAAAAACCAAAAAAACACATAGTATAACGGATGTTAAACTGGAGTAGATGGTAGACCAGTCTTAAACAGTCAGTAAAGGTATTCAGAAATAAACCTAACGGAACACCAGAATGCATTTATTGTGATGTGATTGAGTAGAGAGAAATTATATTGTAATTCAACACTTGTCCTTTTTGTATAGTGGAAAGCAATTTCTAAAATAAGAAGGGATTGGGACGCCTGGGTGGCTCAGTGGGTTGAGCCTCTGCCTTTGGCTGGGGTCATGATCTCAGGGTCCTGGAATCAAGTCCCGCATCAGGCTCTCTACTCGGTGGGGAGCCTGCTTCCTCCTCACTCTCTCTCTCTGCTTGCCTCTCTGCCTGCTTGTGATCTCTCTCTGTCAAATAAATAAATAAAATCTTTAAAAGAATAAAAATTTAAAAAATAAAATAAGAAGGGATTTGGGGTGAAGAATTAACATGTGTTGAGTCCTTACTAAATGCCAGACTCTAAGTATTTATATCTCCTATCTCATTTATATCACATAAAAAAGCCTATAAATGATAAAAAAGCATATAAATGATTATGCTCATAATCATTTTCATTTCCAGAAGACGATTCTTTTTTTTTTTTCCTTTTAAGATTTTATTTATTTATTTATTTATTTGGAGAAAGAGAAAGGAGACAGAGAGCGAGCCAGGGGAGGAGCAGAGGGAAAGGAACAACAGGACTCCACACTGAGCTTGGAGCCCGACACAAGGCTGAATAATGTGACCCAGAGATCATGGCCTGAACTGAAATCAAGAGTTAAAAACTTAACTGACTGAGCCACCCAAGTGCCTCTTCAGAGGAGGATTCTAAGGTTATTTATTTACTTCTTGTTTCTCAAAGGGTGTTCTACAAATCACTCACATCAAAATCTCCTGAAGAGCTTAATAGAAATTTAAATTCCTGGGGCACCTGGGTGGCTCAGTGGGTTAAGCCTCCACCTTCGGCTCGGGTCATGATCTCAGGCCTGGGATCGAGCCCCACATCGGGCTCTCTGCTCAGTGGGGAGCCTGCTTCCCCCCTCTCTCTCTGCCTGCCTCTCTGCCTACTTGTGATCTCTCTCTCTGTCAAATAAATAAATAAAATCTTAAAAAAAAATAAAAAAGAAATTTTAATTCCTGGACCTCAATTCAGATTTCCCCGAATCATAATTTCTGGGACACTTTCAAAAGAACCAATGAACTAAATGATACCAATTTGAAAAATACATGAAAGTTTTCTCTTTTGGCAAGTGGGTGTTAAAGTCATTGGTTAACCTATCTCTGTTCATGATAAAGTTGTTTAGTGACCAGTATCTGTATCTACAATTATATTTCGGTGTAATCAATGGTCAATTACTAATTTTTTGTCTGCACATAAAGGCAGCATTATAAAGAAAAAAGAGGTCAACATTCTAGACTTTAGTCTACTGAGTCTCCTTCAACTGGCTATCAGGAATAGCACTGAAAGCAATTGTTAGTGCCTTTCTTATCACTTTTAGTTGTTTTAAAAGTATATATTCCTTTGTTTTTATTTTGCTTTTCTTATTTCAGTCTCTCTTTTCTACTTTTTTTAATAGTTATTTTATTTTGTTTACTTTTTATTTTTTTATTTTTAGAATTCTTTTTTTTTTTTAGTTTTAGGGGTTTTTTTTAGTTTCAGTTTAGTTTTAATTCCAGTTACTTTATCTTTTCTACTTTCTTACTGTACACTAATTTTTCTTCTCCCCTTGCTATACATTGCTATTTTCTTCTCCCCTTGCTATGCTATGAAACTGGTTTGTCACCAGTTTCAGTTAACTTGGTAAGGCATTAAATAATACTCCATTTTCCTTTTCCCAGTCTGAACCAGTTATGATATATACAGAGAGGCAAGACAGATGGAGATTAAAACAAAAAAGCTATATTGAAAACTAGGGCTTAGATCAACAACCAGTCATTCCTCCTAATACTTCTCACCAAGTCTAGACCCTGAAATGACCTGCTGACTTAGAATCACTATAAATGTCAAGCCCAGGGATCAGTAACAGAGACATGTAGTATCCTTCGGCCATGTTTCTAGAAGATTGTCTAAAGTTTTGGTATTAGTACATTTATATTGAACATATTTAGAATACATATGAATGTAAATAAAGACAACTTTTTCTACAAAATGGGGACCTAAGTAAAATTTAGTCAGCTTCAGTTCCAGAGGCTGGATGCTTGGCCTGGTGGAATAAATGTGAGAGAAGCATGTACGTCTGACTACTGCCTTTAGCCTATGTCCTCTCTCCCAATGAAAGTATACAGAAATAAGAGGGTGCCTGGGTGGCTCAGGTGGTTAAGCCTCTGCCTTTGGCTCAGGTCATGATCCCTGGGCCCTGGGATCAAGCTCAGCATGGGGCGTCTGCTCAGCGGGCAGTCTGCTTTTCTCTCTCCCTCTGCCCCTACCCCTAGCTCAAGCTGTCTCGCTCTCTCTTACTCTGCTCTCTCTCTCTCTCTCTCTCTCAAATAAATAAATGAAATCTTTAAAAAGAAAAAAATATATACAGAAATAAAATGATGTCATACAGATTTCCTACCAGGTTCACCTTGCTTGAAAATCCACCTTGCTTGAAGAGATTCAAAAAATCATATAGAATCATGATTAATTAAGTGAATAAATTATGCTACATCTTCCAGTGAGAATTAATATATGTTTCAAGAAGTCACACAGTGACAGTTAGAAATTCAGATGCCCGGGCTCCTGTGCCAATCCTCTGTGACTCTGAATGGGGTTTTGAGAAGTAAAGAGCCAGGGATATCTCTACTGCCTTCTGATATATTTGGTGATATCATAGCAAAGCAAGCATTGGAGTCCCCACCAAATTAGAAGGCTGTTGTGGCAGGCATTTTGTAGCCATGTAGCAGAGTTCTGGTTGGAAAAATGTGACAGAGTCGGTGGCAAAGGTGATGTGAGTGGTGGCAACAGAAGCCATGAAAAGGGGTCAGTCACTTTCAGATGAAGCCTCCCAAAATGGTAACAGAGATGATGAAGACTGTCCTGACTTCACAAAATTTATAATTTAGTAAATAAAGGGTATGGGAACAACTTAATTCAATGATAAAGAAGAGTGACAATAGCTAACATGTATCAAGTGCTTACTATATTCGAGGCACTGTTGATCACCACAGTTGATCTTCCCACAGAATCGTAATATAGTACTCATATAATTCTCCATTTAAAAAATGGGTAAACTGAGACTTGGGGGGCTGTTAAATAGTTTACTCGGACACACCGAAAGTAGGTCCTTAAACTAGGATTTAAACTCAGGAAAAATAATATGCAAAGTAATATGAACACAAAACTCAAGTTAATCAGATGGGAAGAGCGGCTTGACTGGGGCGATGCTTCGGTGTGGCTGCTGTCAGCTCCCTTTTCTCAACAGACCATTACCTTGCCTGGAATACTGTAAGCACTTGTTGAAATTTATTTTTTAATAACCGTATGAAGTTATGAATTTGGGGAGAAAGATGTGGCAGGAGCCGCATTCTGTGATTTGTCAGTTGAGTCCATGTTTTCCTCTGTTATTCTCCCAGTCTAAAGAGAACCAGGAAGGAGTGGGTTTAGCCGGCAAGCTTCAGAACGGAATGAAGCCAAATCTGACAAGTGAGAGAAGTGCCAAGAATTCAGGTCTCGGAGATTATGGTGGATTCAGGGATAGATAGCTAGGGCAATTAGAATATGCAAGCAATTAGCCAGAGCTAATTAGTTAACAACAGACTTCCCCTAATCTGAAAACCTAGTTACAGAGCATTTGAAACAGCTAAAGTAAGGCTTTACATGTCAAAACGTTTCCCAAAGTAGTACACACAAATTGAATCAGCAGGCGTAACTGTGAGCAGTTTCAAAATACTGTTAAGTAGAAGATTTATATTTTTCTGGGGTGACTGAGGGGCTCAGTTGGTTAAGGGTCTGCCTGGGCTTCCTGCTCAGTGGGGAGCCTGCTTCTCCTTCTGCTGCTCCCCCCGCTTGTGCTCTCTCCCTCTCTCTCTCTCTTAAGTAAATTAATTAAAAATCTAAGGGAAAAAAGATGATTTATATTTTTCTTAAGGATCGCAAAGAAAACCACAGATTAAGGAGTCGTTGAGAAAAGTTAAGATTTACTCTGAAAGGGGGAGGACTTGTACAAAATAAAAGTTTCTTTTATACCGCTTTTTGTATATTTTTCACTTTGTATAATGAGTAGCTAACTAATTTATAAAATCTCAATAAAAGTTTATATATTTAGATTTATAGAGCTATATATTTCAAATTTATAGAGCCAATTTCTCAAGTTCAAAGGATTGTCATAGATTCTAGCTAGGAGACTGTGCTTCTGAGTCCTGATGGGGCAGCCCAATGCTATCTCATCAGGAATGATTAGAAATATGTTAGATGGGAGATGGAAGGATTCAGAAAGTGACATTAGTTGTTAAGCTACCCAATGTGAACCTTGAAGCAGGTTACAAAATTTCCTTTTTGCTTAAAGTCCCAGGAGCCCTTGGAGGAAGCTTTGGGACTGATAGCTACGTCCCTGTGATAATGAAATTAGGACAAAGAAGGGAGATGAAGTCCACCCAGCTGGACAGGAGTGGGGTTTAATACATCAGGATGGGAAACAATTCACCGCATAGCAAAAGAGGTTCTTTTTGATCATCAGGGAAAGGGTATTCTTTTCATGAAGTCTATTTTTTTTTCTGTTATTCAGATTTGGTGAATTCTATTTATTCTCAACTTCACTGATTCTGTCCTGTCATCTGCATTGTACAATTGAGCCCATCTAATGATTTGTTGGTGTTGGTTATTATATTTCTTTCAGCTTTCTATTTTCCATTTTTTTAACATCTGTTTCTTTACTGAGATTGTCTACATTTTCCTTTGTTTCAAGAGAATTCACATTTGCTTGTTGAAGCATTTTTATGATGTCTGCTCTATAATCCATGTCAGATAATTCCAAAATCTGATTCATGTTGGTGTTGGTATCATTTCATTGTCTTTTCTCATTCAAGTTGTGATTTTCCTGGCTCTAGGGATGACAGGTGATTTTCTATTATATACTAGACACTTGGGTGATTCTAGGTCTTATATACATCTTCTATTTTAGCAGGCAGTCACTCTGTTTAGGTTTACCATGCAGATCATATTCTACTTATAGACTGTGGTTCCAATGACAATTTAATTTTTGGAGACTTTGCTGTGTTATTTTGGTCTGCTTTCCTCCCCTGGTACCACCAGGGTTCTGACTGATCTCTGCTGATGCCATCTGCGGAGATAAAAGGCACTTCCCCAGCCAAGCCACCTGCGCCTCTAGGTGGGGAAAGGAATTCTTCAGCTCACAGGGATGAAGAGTAGTTCCCCAGAGCCACCTGTTGTCAGAGGAACTTCTACTCTGTCCCCCTGGTCAGTGCCACTGGCCTGCCTTGTGTTATCTGCAGGACTCCTATTTGATCCAGGGGGCGAATGAGCCTACCTGGTCCATTTCCTGCCATTGGACAGGAGACATGGGGCCTGGGTTGCTTTCTGTTTCTGGGTGAGGAGGACAATTAAGATACCTGACCGCTGTGTTGTTCCTCTAGTCTTTGGTCCCTAGCCAGTCTGCCTTTCCCTTTTCACCTTTCAAAGGCCTCCTATGATTGCCTCTTTCATTGTTTCCAGGGTTTATAGCTGTACTTGGCAGGAACAAGGAGAGAAGTC